>NC_056733.1:1913932583-1913979751 GCF_019279795.1 Protopterus annectens
TTACGAGTCCCCCTAAAAGAAATAAAATGTCAGGAAAGAATACTACAGTGGACTGAATCTGCTCTCAGTTGTAACAGCTACAGTTCAGCAACAGCTAAAGCATCAGTACTTAAATGATGCTGTACCAAAACTATTTTCTCAAACAGCCACCACAAAAAGAGAGGCTGTTACACACAAGAGTAGTTAATTAGGATTAACAAACCCAGCTCTGGGCACAGCTAGTTATCACAGACTGGTCCTGCTTAACAAATGAATATGATTGCAAAAAAAAAAAATTGTTTTGCTTTATAGTCTCTTATCACGTCAAGAAAAGTGTTACCGTTGTTAAAAAAAAAAGTGTAAGGAAAACTGACTCCATGGATTAATCCACAACAAAACCAAACCTTTAGAAAACAGAAATATGCCAGGCAGCAGTACAAGCATATTAACTTCCAAGCTATACCCAATACTGCAGGTTATGAGATTACTGCTGTCCTTTGCCATTTAATTCATCTCAATGTACTTTTTCTCAATATCTACTTTTAAAACATCAGCAGTAAGCACATTCTGAATATATCACTGGCTTTTAGTATAGAGAAATAAAATCTCTCTTCAAATTGAATGGAAGGCTGAAAGAAATCCCATATTATAGAAACCAGCATGATAGTCTCTGTCCACAGTTTCTTTGGGTAAAAGACACAGTCACTACTGTTCCCCTAGGATAAATGTTAAACACCTCCATTTCAACAGGAGATCTCTGCAAACCACAGAAAACTGTGCGCATCAAAAAGAGGGACAAAAATCCCTGCATGACACTCTACAAGAAAATCACACTCCTTTCACCACTTGCCAAAATAATGGGAAAGACAGCAACTATTCAATTATAAGTTCACACTGAGGCATTCAGTGTTAATGGTAACCAATGTGGCTTTAGAAATGGTGACGGCATCAGACTACTCTGCTATCCTTTCTTTATAGGCTCTACAAAAAAGGCATTTGAGCACATTAGTTACATGATGTTCTTGGATGAGGGAACAGTTTCTATATAATCACTTTCCTGGTTCTTTAACTATCTAAGCCATAGACTGTTCCATGTCTCTATTGAGCAGTGATGCTCATAGCTTTGGGTACTGAAGACTGGAGTATTGCAAGCATTTATCCTTGGTCATCTCCTATGCACAGTGTTTATTAATTCTCTTGCAGTAATTCTTTGCTGATGACATGATCATATAGGTAGCAAGAAATTTTCAAGAGGCGATCAGCAATAATCTACCTCAGCTTTGTCAATGATTACAACAACTTGTTCTAAAGCTCAGTTAATATAAGATTAAAGTAAAGCTTCTTGTGACAAAGAAATGTTTCAATATGCTCAAAATCTTGTGGAACATCATTAAAATGTCTGAAAACTAGGCAGCTATACTGGAAGGCAGCACTTGACTTTGCCAACCATTTACATAAACTAGAAATAACACCACAGCCATATTGGCTACCTGCCACAGAGTTGCAAATCTGCCAGCAAGTGAAGCAGATGTAACAATCAGCAAAGGCCTCTTCCCTCATACTCTTTCTTATGCATTACCCATTGCAGTAGTATGTTCTAAATAGAATTTACAGGTTGTTCAAAGCAAAAGCTGTAGATTCTTCACCAGTGCAGCAAAACCACTGCACCACTGTATCATCCTTAGTGATGCAGGAAGGAATTACTTAACCTGGATCACTGCAGGTGCTTACACTTCATATCTTAACATATGAACACAATGCAAAAAGTTTTAGGTCATTTGAGGTATCTACAACTACCCCAACTATTCCATATTATTTTCTACCATATATATCCAAGGCTTTTTCAATTACAGTTCCTGTGGCATGGAATGTCATACCTGGGAAAGTATGAGAAAGTACAGTTGGGTAAGATCTTACCATAACAGGGGATGTCCTTCTCTTCACTGTTGCAGTATTCATTACAATAGAGATCCCCTGCCAAGGGTGGCCCAATGTCCAGCCAGTATACCAAAGCCTTTAGGTTGCTCTAAGGTATACCATACGTTACACTTATGGTCCTCTTGTAGCACAGGGCATAAAGGTGACATTTGGGCACACCATTCTCAGAACTGAGAGCCCAAGTAGGAATGCCAGTCCAAGGAGAAAAGAGGTAATCAGTACATCCAGAAGATAAAAGGATCAGGCAGAGGAGGGAGGGAGTGAATACTACAACAGTGAAGAGAAGGACGTCTATCTTTATGGTAAGATCTTACACAAGTGTACTATGTCCTTCCATTTCACTGTTGCAGTATTCAGTACAATAGGGAGAATGCCAAAGCTCAGGAAGAAGAGAGGGAGTAGGAAGGACCAGCAGGGCTCTCTTGGAACCCATGAAGGATGGCCCTAGCAAAACCAGCTCTAGCTCTGGAAATTCAATCTAACTTGTAGTGCTTGGCAAACGTATGCACAGAAGTCCAGGTAGCTGGGTCAAGAATAGAGTTAGTATTGACAAAAGCACCAGAAGAAGCTACAGCTCTAATAGAATGAACCTTAACAGAAGAAGGAAGACTCTTACCATGAAAGGAACAATAAAAAGAAATGGCTTTAGAAACCCAAGAATAAATATTTTGCTTGGATACAGCCAATCTTAAGGACCTAGAATGAAAATTAACAAAGCGCTGATCAGATTTATGAAAAGTCTTATTCTTATTTAAAATCTGAGTTGTCAATGCATATCCAACTTGTGGAGCACCTTCTCACTGGCAGATTGTGCAGAAAGGAAAAAGTGGGCCAATGAATAGACTGATTAAGTCACAACTCATTCACCAACTTGGGCATAAAATAAGGATTAGCATGAATGGACAGCCTCTCCTTATGAAACACCAAAAAAAGGAGTGTGATTACCCCATTTAAAACTGGGGCAGTAACTAAGGAGCCTCAATCCTCACCAGTGTCTTCAGTAAGGGAGTGTCACTGAAAGCAGGGATAGAATTACACAATTTCCCCTAAGAGTACACCGGGAAAAGGCTCCAAACCTGGGACTGGACTATATGCTTTACTCTAGGTCCCCCCAAATGAGTTGTCACACTCACTCTTAAAGATTTGATATTTACACATACAACCATTCGTGGGAAAGACTGGTACAGATTTAACTGCTGTGTCCTCTTTACCAAATTACAAAGTAATGGCTGCCACAGGTCAAATACCACAAAACCCTTCAAAATGGGTGTTCAATTATATTGGGTAAAATAAATATTGATATGAATGGTAGCATGTAACCCAAGCAGTAAGGTTTTTCAGAATAGCCCTGGTATTATCGCAATACACATAAACACTCACTCTCAGGTTACTAAAAGTACTTTCTAAGTAACCAGCCACAATAAAAAGTAGTAAAATATTTAATTATAAATAAAATGATTTAAACCATGTATACACTGAATAACTGATTCTAATAAACCACAGAGTTTCACACACAGGAATTATGAAAATAACACTGCAGAGTATAGGTTTCACACTGATTGTAGAAAAACTCTAACTATAGTTCCCTAACTATCTAAAGATTAACTGTCCCTGTCTAATCTAATTAACACAGCAAGGCAAGACTATACTCTTACTTCTGCCAGGCAAGATAAGAATGTATGCCACTCTTCAGGCTGTTTTCAGGTCCTCAGCATCTGGAATAACAACTACTATTATTGCTGAACAGCTCTGGAAAACAAACTGAGTGATAACTACTGATCTAGAAAACAATGACTGAACTACTACAATAACTACAGAACTTTGACTGAGAACCTGCTTTTATAGCAGAATTTTTTACAATTCACAGAAAGCTGTTATGAGAATTCTACTGTCTCATATCAGACTTTTAAAAAGTAAACAAAACAGCTGCTGTGGAGATTCTATTCCTTTCAGGTCTAGCACACAATGACATCATTTTTAGGTCAGCTGACTGGCATAAACAACATTTAGAATTCCTTTTATAAACATGTACATTTGGTCAGCCAGAAGAACACTGTTTGATTGAAACATCTTACATAAATAAAAGTAATAATAAAAAAAAACTTATTTACACAATTATAGCTAGTCATGTTGGCATATATATGACAGAGAAATTTACAATTATCTACAAGTATTTATAAATATTCAGCCACTCATGCTAGCACAGATAACAATTTCTCACAAGGAGGACAAGCAATAAGGGCTTGCAGCTCAAACACCTGTCTGGCAGAAGTAAGGGCTAACAGAAGAACAGTCTTCAAAGAGCAATGTTAAAAGGAAGCCGAAGCTGCAGGCACAAAAGGTGCCTGGGTCAATTTTTCTAAAACAAAATTAAGATCCCAGAGAGGAGGAACAAGCTTCCTGGGAGGCCTAATCTGTAGGGCACCTTTAAAGAATTGCTTAGCTTCAAATCTAGAAGCTAAAGGAGGTGATAAAGGCAGACAAGCAGAAATAGCTGATAAGTGGGCCCTAACAGAAAAATAAGCCAACCCAGCATTCAGCAGTTCACACAGGTAAGACAGAACCAAGGGAACATCCACAGAAAGTAGATCCAGGTTACAAAAAACACACCAAACAGAAAACCTCTTCCATTTGGATAAGTAGGATTTCCTAGTAGTGGGTTTTCTGGCCTCCTGCAGGACCCTAAGCACATCTTCAGAAAAATGGTGTCTATGTGGAATCAAAATCCTATCACACACAATGTCGGTTGAAGAGTGGACAGGTGGGGATGAATGAGAGATCCCTTGTCTTGTGTGAGCAGGTCCACCCTGTGAGATAACTTGTGATGATTGCCCTTGGCTAAATGCAAAAGAAGAGGGAACCAATGCTGTCTCAGCCAAAAGGGAATGACCAACAAGATTTTGGGAGCATCTTGTAGCTTGAGCAGGACTTTCGGAATAAGGGGAAGGGAAGGGAAAGCATAATGAAACATCCCCTTCCAAGAAAAACAGTGTCCACCTTCCAAACCAGAGGACCTGGGACTCTGGCACAAAATAGAGGAAATTGTCTGTTCAGAAGGGAGGCAAATATATCTATATGAGGAGTATCCCACTGGTGGGCAATGTCCAGAAACACATCCTTGTGAAGCATCCATTCGTGGGATTGAGTTATGGACTTGCTCAGAGAGTCTGACACAATGTATTGACCCAAAGGAATGTAAACTGCCTGTAGAATCTCTTGATACTGGATAGCTAGTTCAGACACTAGGAACGCCAACCAGCAAAAAAGGTAAGACATTGTCCCAAGCACCCTCTCCCCCAGTTGGTGACATAGCACATCACTGTGGTAGTGTCTGTAAACACCTTGGGGAGAAGACAGGATGAAAGGCCTGAAGAGCCAGCAGAAGAGCTCTCATCTCCTTGATGTTGATGTGGTCTTTCTTTTGATGATGCAACTAGACTCCCTGCACATTTAGGGAGCCAAAAGCTGCTCCTCATCCCACATCTGAAGTGTCTGAGAACAGCACCTGAAAGGGAAGTGGTGGATTAAAAGGGAGGCCTGGATTAAGAGTTAACTTTTGAATCCACCACTAAAATTCCAGCTTCAGACATGGAAGTAGAGGAACTAAAAAATCAAGGGAATGAGAATGCTGAAGCCAAACTGACTTTAGAAACCACTAAAGTTTTCTCATATGGAGTTTGCCAAAAGGCAGCATAGGAATGGTGTTATAGAGGTCAGAGGAAGAAGGGATTGAAAAAAGGTAATGACAGGGCCTGGGGAGGAGGCACAGATGCCAACATAGGAACAGTCTGGATACTGAACCCCAGAAAGACATGATCTTGAGAAGGAATCAGAAAGGACTTTTTGAAATTTATAGTGAATCCCAGGATCTGCAGAAGGAAGACATCAAAATGGAGATTTTGCAACAGTCTCTGGAGAGGATGACTGAAACAGGAGGTCGTCCAAGTAGGGAAATATCTGGATCCCCCTTAGCCTGCAAAAATCAATCACAGGAAAGAGGCATTTGGTGAATACCCTTGGGGCAGTAGAAAGGCCAGCAGACAATTGAAAATGTCAAGAAGCAACAGAGAAATTTAAAAACTTCCTGAAAAGGAGATGAGCTTGGATAAGAAGATAAGCATACTTCAGGTCCAGAGACACCAGATACGCCTGAGGAAGCTGAAGAGGGAACAACACTGAAGGGACAACATTGTAAAAGAGAGGACCTTCACAAAAGTGTTTAGATGAGAGAGGTCTAAAATAGGTCTTCAAGTGTCCTCTTTCCTGGGCATCAAAACCATTCTGGAGTAAAACCCCTTCCTCTTTGGGAAACTGGAACTTCTTAAATAGTTTCCTGAGTCAAGAGCTCCTGAAGCACCCTTGGAAGGAAAGGCAACTGTTCCTGAGGGACTGAGGAATGTCCACAAAAGGGGAAGAGCTTTCCAGACCATGGAATTCCCTAGATGGATAATGGACAGAACCCAGGAACCTTGAATAATCTTTAACCAAACAGGAAGAGAAAGGGAAAGACAAAGGGAAAGAGGAATGTGGCTGACAAGAACAGGATAATCAGACAGCACCTGGTTTGTCAGGAAAAGGAGACTTCTGTGGTACAGAAGTTTGGGTAGTTTTAGCAGGAAGAGTCTGCTTCCCACCCTTCTTACCCTTGGGCAAGGGTGAGACTGCCTACAAACAAAGGCTGGCTTACTTGGGAGGTGCAGTGCTACAGTGGTTAACATTGTCACCTCACAGCAAGTGGTTCTCCAGTTCGATTCTCTGTTGGGGTGCCTTCTGTGCAGTGTCTGCATGTCCTCCCTGCATTCTTGTGGGTTTCCTCTGGGTACTCTGGTTTCCTCCCACATTCCAAAGATATGTGTCTGGAGTATTTCTTCCCAGGCCTCAGCTGAAATTATGCTGTGTCCTAGTCAGACTTTCCTGGTCAACAAATGTTAAATAAAAAATAAATAAAATAAATTTCTCTGTAATTTAGGCACAGGAGAAATAAAAACAGGGTCTATATTATATGCTCAAAGTTTTAAAACTTCGACGCTCATATAATCGACCCTATATGAGCAAAGTTTTAAAACTTTGAACATATAAAAAAAATAAATAAAAACAAAAACAACCTACCTGAATGCGCTGAGCAGGGGGAACTCCCCCCTGCACCCCCCACACACACCCCCGCGCCTCCCACACCCCCGCTACTTAAATATACCAACTCCGAGATCGCACTATAGTGAAGTGTGATCGCAGTAGGGAATATTTTCCTTTACTTCACTGTAGTGAGACCTCGGAGTTGGTATATTTAAGTAGGGGGGTGTGGGGGGTTGCCCCCTTTTTCAGAGCATTCAGGTTGGTTGTTTTTGTTTTTATTTTTTATTTTTTTATATGTTCGAAGTTTTAAACCTTCGCTCATATAGGGTAGATTATATGAACGTCAAAGTTTTAAAACTACGAGCATGTAATATATTCCCACAAAAACATGTTTAATTTCCTGCAAGGCCTTACCCTTACCCTGAAGAAACTTAAACAAATCAGCAGCAGCTTCTCCAAACAAGTGTTTGCTGTCCAGAGGAGCATCCATCAACTTAGCCTTAATATCATCAGCCACAGGTTGAAGCTGAAGGCAGGAATATCTCATCACAGAACCAAAGGCAGCAGCCCTAGAAGAAGCATCTGCTGCATCACAACTATACTTAATGGAATGGCAAGGCACATGGGAAGTACCTAACAGAGAAAGAGAAGAAGTCTTAGAGTCTGGAGATCAGAAATTACCTAACAGGCCTGGGAAAGAAGGGTCAGAATGCATCTGGACATATGGGTCTGATAACTGACCACCATTAAAGCCAAGGTAGCAGAGGTATAAACCTTCTTACCTAGCCTTTCCATAGTTTTGACATCTTTATCAGAAGGAAGTAACTTAGTAGAAGGCAGCAACTGAGATGGCTTGTCAGATGCCACAGACACCACAGAAGGATCAACAGAAGGACACCTATATAGAAATTTATAGTCCTCAGGCACCTTACAAAATCAAATGGGATTCTTAGGGGCGGGAGTCTGGGAATCAGGAGCCTTAGATGCAGTAGAAAAAGTATCCAACAAAGCAGCCAAAACAGGAGGAATATCATAAGGTCTAGGAGAGTCCATTTGCAGGAGTGAATAGCACCTCTTTTGTACCTCAGAAACCTGGGCATGATCCCATTAAAAAACTCCATAATTCTGGAGATTGTGTCTGCAAAAGAAATTTCCTCAAAAGGAGTGTCAGGTCTAGTAGATTCCTCTTCTTCAGAGCCACAATCTAAAGGAGAGAGAATCTGAGATGAATAAGCAAAGGATTCCTCATCTGAATCTGTCTCCTCCTCAGAGGAATCCTGTTCTCTGGGTCTTTAAAGGGGAGTGGAGGACCAAGAGGGAGCTAGAACAGAAAATCTATGAGGAGGTGTCAAAGTCTTCAAAGCATTAAACAACCCCTGAGTGAAATTCTGCCATTCACTCTGCAGGTCCTTAGGAGCTGGATAAATATGCTTAGTTTTTTTTGCTTCTTCTTCAAGGGGACATCTGGCTTATAAAACTTAAAAGGGTCTGATCCTGCACAGCATTCAATAACAGTAATCAGAACTTCCTCCCTGACCAAAATCTGAGGAACACCCCTAGGCCCCTTGTAAATAATCAGCTGCGGTTCCCCCTGAATGTCTGAAGCAGACATCTGCAATGCCTCCAAAGACATGCATAATGTTGTATCCATACTGGCTTCTGAAATGGTCATGGCAGAAGAATCCAGTGGCAGAGCCAGGCGATCCTCTGGGCTCTCACTAGCCTCAGGAGAGACGTCCATCACAGGCTGCCCAGCAGAAGAATGAGACTTATTTATCACCTTCTTCTTCATGGATGACTGCCCCTTGGAATGGGAAGTTTCTTCCATCATGTCTTTAGCTAAAAGCTTAAGACATTGGTTCTCCAAATACAAGGCCAAAGAAGAAAGTATGGTCGTGGGAAGTGCTGAAACAAAATAAAAACTGTTCATGACAGTCTTTATGGGGAATCTGTCTCCCTCACTGGTATTTACCCTTCTGAGATGACATGAAACCCCAAAAGCAACAATACAAAAAAAAGATAACAAAAACCCCTAATGGGGCAAGTTATCTTAAACGGCTTCATGAACCAGCAACAGAATGGGTAATCAGACAGATTATCAAGACATGGATTTCAGACTGGTGGCAAAGATGTTTTGAGGATGGTATGTCCAGACATTACATTTATGCCTGACATATGTGAGGAGCAATGTGTGACACACAATGCACCTTAAAGCAACCTAAAGGCTTTGGTATACTCACTGGATGTTGGGCTGCCCTTAGCAGGGGATCCCTATTGTAATTAATACTGCAACAGTGAAATGGAAGGACATATATCCACTTGAAGGGGCATGGCCACTATAGCAAACTAAGAGCAGCAAGAAAGCTCTGTGATTGAAAACTTTTTTATGATGGAAAATGTAATCAAAACATTAAAATTTGAAGATACTTGCTAGCTAAGTGTATTCATTAATAGTGAAAAGATTTATAGCTTCAAGTTCTTCAAAAGCAATAGTTTTTTTGTCAGAATTTCAACTGTCTGGCTAAGAGAAAATAGACTTCAACATGAGTCATTCAAGAAATGGTACTCAGGATTCTTGTGTTAAAAAACAGATTCGGTCAATATTATCTAGTATACAGGACACATTACTTAAAAAAGACAAACTAGATACAAAACTAGAATGCCTCAAAGAGACAAGAACGAGGATGGAAAATTTTGAAGCTATTAAGACACAACAAGGGGCACAAATTAGCACTATGGAAGAGACTTTGAATGATCATGAATGCAGAACAACTTAAGGTGAGTCTCAGACTAAATTTCTTTTAAAACAAAATAACGGGCTCATAGAAAAACTTAATAATTTAGAAAATAGAATGATACAAAATAACATTAGAATGTATGCTGTACCTGAAAAGTATGAGGAAGACAATATAATAAAGTTTTTTACCTGACTACATAAAACATTAAATCTATCTGAAACTTTATCCTTTGGAATTGAAAGAGTACATAGATCTCTGACAGCACCTTCTAAGAAGGAAAACTCACCAACAAGCTCAATTATACTTAAGTTCATGTCCAGCTTAGAAAAAGATCAAATATTAAAAGCAGCATAGTCCAGTCCACCTATTAAAAATAGATGAACATGTAGTCAGACTTGACAATGCCTATTCCAGTAAAGTAATGAGTAAAAGAAAATCCTGTTTAGCACTGATCAAGGAGCTTAAAAAGAACAATATTAAAGCCACTTTGGTGTTTCAAGCAAAGATCAAATTATTCCTTTCTGAAGAAACCAAAATATTTAACACGATGGAGAAGGCATCCACTTTTGTTAACAATAAAATCCTTAATATTGAAGAAATGGAGTCAAACAGTATATCTCTGAAGAGACCATGTGAACTGAATGCTTGGGAAACTGCTTTTAAAACTAAAAAGCCTAAAACAAGTGACTCTTATTCACTGATTGCTGGACTATTATTTTCTGAAATAATAGATTTGTCTTTTATGTAAAAGGTTTGTACTGGACTTTAAACCTGAAAACATATGTATGTATGTATTTAAATTTTAAGCTAAAGCATCTTTTTGATGATGAAGAATATAAAGGGTTAGTTTTACTGTCTTACAATGTTTACAGTGAAAGACTTGATATATTTCATTTAACTAAACTGATGTGTGTTTCTAAATGTTAAACAAATACTTTCTGTAAAAAATGTCATTATATTATAAGTAATCAAATCGGTAAGTTTAAAGCTATATAAGTTAAGAATTTTATTTTATTTATTCAACATCACTTGGTAAGCACATTAGTTAACTGAATGCCAGATCTAAGTAATATGCTAATTGAAAGTGTTAAAAGTGCTGGTGATTTCGCTTTCCTTGTTCCATTGTAACTCATTCCTTTCACATGTCATTTATGAAACAACAAACACAATGAGAAAGCTTGAGAACAAAAGGATGTTCCATCTCTTCAGAATGCTACAATTTTCCCTGCTTTGAGCTGTGCTGAAGAAAATGTAGGTCAAAGTTCATCACTAATATTTGTAAAAGATGAAAAATAACTATTTTTTTCTTTTCTCGAGTATACACATGAGAAATCTACTCAAAATAATACCTCTTCTTTTCTTAGAAGTGAAGAATTGGCAAGACAAAAGCTCAAGTAATGTTATAACATATAGAGTAATGTTGCAACATATAATTTGCTAACATTTTTGCATGTTAACAGCTATGCTGCAGTGTTATTAACTTTATACATATTAACTGTACATATTAAAGGAAGTAAAGTTAGATATTTGTTACTGATTACAACAGCTTAAAAGAACTAAGAAGAATTAGAAATTTACAGACAAAATTAGCAGCTGCTGTGCGCTGTGAGTAATTATTTTCACATGCTGAAGCCAGATTCTGATTTCAGCATATAAAGCTTAAATCAGAACTGCAGTTCACAATGGCTAAACACATGTAGTCAAACTATATAAGCAGGAATTATTTTATATATAGCCAAGATCGCTAGTAATATTAGAATTAATAAGAGTAAACATCTTATGAATATGCATATACACAAGGAATGTAATATCTACTATGTAAGTTTAATAAAAGAACAGCATCAGTAAACTAAGAAATGTGTACACATAGTATAATATTTAATAGAGAACTGATGATTAAACAGTGCTTTGATCTGAGATTTTAGAAATACAAGATATATTGAATAAGCTAGAATAGTATTGGTAAACTAAGACAAAAATACATTTAAATAAACTGCTTTTAAGAAAGATGTCTATTGCATATACATGTATATGAGGCCCATTGTATCTGGAAGAGGGTGGGTCACTGAACATTTATCAGTATTCATAGAGAAGCATTTAAGACCCATTTTGAATAAAAATAAATTTGTCTTACGTGACACAAAGCAATTTTTGGTAGACCTCTATGAATGCATCACACATTGTGACAATATTAATGCTTGTTATTTTGTCACCCTAGATATACAGTCCTTGTTCACTGTAATACCCAATGAACTAGGTTTAACTTTTGTCACAAATTATTTAAAAGAATGTAGTGACTATTCTGAATTGTTGATAGATCTGATTGTCCATTTTCTTGAACTTGTGCTTTATAATAACATGTTTATGTTTGATGATAAGATTTTTAAGCAACATGAAGGCGTAGCAATGGGCACTCCTTGTGCCAACAGCTACGCCAACATGTTTCTAGCATTTTGGGAACAAGAAGCTTTGTTTAAAGAAAAGTTTTTTAAGGAATATGTCATCTTCTTTCGTAGATTTGTAGACGATGCCTTTTTTCTATGGAATGGAACAGTAGATAACTTAGAAAAGCTTTTAAACATCATGAATAGCTTGACAAATTGTTTGAAATTCACTATGCAATACTCCTATGAGAAAGTGGTGTTCCTAGATGTTTATGTAGAAAGGTTACACAATGGTCTCATCAACACAGGGGTATATCGGAAACCTTGTCACAGCAACATGTTACTACATAGGACAAGTATGCACCCACCCCACATTTTTAAAAATATAATTAAAGGACAATCTTTAAGATGTTCTAGGCTAAATCCATCAGAAATAGGCTTAGAAAAAGATCTGTCATGTTTACGAAATAGATTAAAGAATAGGGGCTACAAAATTAGTGAAATAGATCAATACACTACTGAAGCCCTCAATTCATGTGATGTTAGAGGTAAACCTTATTTTGGTCCAGTACAGGATATCATTAGAACTGATATTTCTTTGACACCCTTGAATGTCAAATTTGCAACAAGTTATACAACAGACTTATTTGAAGTCAAGAATATCATATGTAAACATTGGGATATACTAAAGGCTGATGAAGAGATTTCTAACATAGTTGGCAAAGAACCCTCTTTTATATATAGGAACAGAAACAACTTAAAAAGACTCCTCTGTTATCCTAAGAAAGCTATACAGCATGTTAGTTCAGGACATACAGAAAAATGTGGTCATTGTAATTTTTGTTGTTATATTGACAGCAATACCACATTTATCCATCCAGATAATGGTAAAACATTTTGTTTTAGAACACATGCGAATTGTATGACACCTAACGTTGTTTACCTGGCAGTTTGCAAAATATGTTCATCATTTTATGTGGGTAAGACGAACCGCTCACTACGTGACAGGATAAGAGAGCATATTTATAACATCAGAAAAAGTAATACACAGAATGCTTTAGCCAAGCACACTGTCTTACACAACACTCAACATGAATTTCAATTTAGGGTACTAGAAGTAATAGAACCTAATGCAAGAGGAGGTAACATAATGACATATACAGAGGAGAAGGAAAACAACTGGATTATTTTGCTAAGAGCATATAGAGGCTCAGGACTAAATGACAAAGTCTCTATCAAACCTGTACTTAGAAAATGCAGACACATAAAGATATGATAATATTTAGTCATTTTTAAATTATAATAGATATATATATAAATAATTTTTATAATGCATTTTAACAACAAGAAAACTTTTATTAAAGTTTTATATTATCATTTGTTGTATTCAAAGGATGCGCTTTTTTAAATGGAGTTAGTTTTTTATATATATTTATATATATATATATATATATTTTTATATGATTAGTAGCAGTAATGAATGCACTGATATACTTTTGTATTTGCTGATTTAAATGTTAAGTGAACTAATTGATGTGTGATGATGATTGGTTCATTTGAATTGTACTCACCATGTGCTTTAGTATTTAAACTGTCTATGTTAAGCAAACATTGTGATCTGATGAAGCTATTTTTTAGCGAAAGCGCTTATCCATTGTTTTACTAATAAAAGTATCTGGCTTTGAATATAAGATTTGACCCTTGCTTTTGCTCTTGTGCTACGTTTTTATTATATACCTGTATATGACAAAAATGTGAATGTACAAGATCTCATATACTTTACATGAAAAATCATATAAAGTATTTGAAAATAATATGAAAGCTGAAATTTGAAGTTTGGTCATGTGAACTTTGAAGCTTTTTACATGTTGAATGTTATTAGATTCACTAGCTACCTGAAATAACTCAGTTCATAAGTCAAAGTTGAAACATGAGTTTTATTGCTGAGTCAGTACATTCATTTTGATAGAAGGTAAAGCAGATTTTTCAATATGTTTGAATCCAGGAAATGAGAATAGGATTTTAATTGAGTAATTTGTAACTTTTGAGTACAGTATCGGCTACGATTATTTTTTTTACTCCATAGAAATAGTAAGACATTCTCTTTGACCTCACTAATGTGCATTTATGAAGTAGATTAATAAGCTATTTTTTAATATTTTGATATTTGATGAGTTAAAGAGCATTCAAGAAATTTGAAATATAGGCACTTGTACTTTAAAAATGAATTCAGAGCTTTTTAGTAGAGCTATAAAATATGTGTGTGTCTTTTGACATGATTTGTTTGTTTGTTTGTGTCTTTCGGCTTTTCCCGGTTAGGGGTCGTCACATGATTTAAAAAAATATATATATATATATATATATAGCTATATATATATATATATATATATATATATATATATATATATATATATATATATATATATATATACACAGTGATCTCTCTTTTGTATTATAGTTTGGTATGATAAAATTACCTGTGACCTGTAAGTTGGCAAATGTCTATCTCTTTGGGTCCCACTCTGTTATACTTCTTTATTTAGAGATCTAGTTAAAATAATGTCGAATAAGTGAATAATTTAGGAATATTAAATGGGTAATTTATACTACCATTATGTAAATATGTATATAATATACTATTTGTGGGA
Source organism: Protopterus annectens (assembly GCF_019279795.1). NCBI lineage: Eukaryota > Metazoa > Chordata > Ceratodontiformes > Protopteridae > Protopterus > Protopterus annectens. Next base: position 1,913,947,344 of record NC_056733.1, read on the forward strand.
TTATTTAATGTCTATGATTAATACAGGAGGATTATTAAACATGTACATAGTAATGGGGGAATAGTATTAAATGGCAAAATCTAAAACTAAATTTGTTTCTTATTATTTTGACCTATATATAGTATGATATATTTGTAAGTTACAGAAGCCTTTTGCTAGTTTTTTGGATGAATTTTTAGGTGTTGCTAGATAGAGGGATAGTTTAGTAGTTTGACTATTTAACAGACAGACTAGGACAGTTGTGTCCAACCCACAGCCCGCGGGCCGCATGCGGCCCTCAGAGCTCTTCCATGCGGCCCGCGATCCGTTAAGCACCCGTTAAATAGAAATTACACTTTTTTTCTGTGTTTTCACATCCGCGTCTTTTAGCTTTTGTGCGTATGCGCCACATTACCTGTTTCCCTTTTTTTTCAAGCCAGCGTCTTTCAGCTGGTGTGCACATGCGCCAAAGCACCGTCCGGTCGTTTCTTGTGTGCCATTGCTGGATACATGGTACACTACAGTTAACAGCTTGATTGAAGGAAGAGGATTGTGATTGCGGCGAAGGGGGATTATTATATTTATTTTTACAATACAGTCACATCTCCTGCAGTAACAGGTAAGTCGTAGACTCCTCACTTGTGAAACTCTCCTCAAATAACAAATTAACCTTCTTTATTCTTGTCTAAAAGTGAAGGAAAGCAGCATCATAGTTCGTGAACAGCGGGAACCTATGGAATTTAGGAATTTTTCTTGTAAGGCAACCATCTGCCTCTTCAGCTTTATTACTAATGCAATAAATTCATTTTATAATGGATGTACTAAATATGAGTGTATAAGAAACAGTGGAAAGGGTGGGGGAGCCATGATTCTTATCAACAATGCAATTCATATTAATTTGATCTCCAGTGGCTGTGAAAAAAATGTAGTGGTAGATATTTGGAATCTGTGATTTACTTAGAATAATTTCATGTTATCTTGTCCCAAGCTTGGAGAAAATGTTTTGTAATTATTTTCTTGATATGCTTGGTACCACATTAATTGGTAATAAAATTATCCTTCTGGGGGATTTTAATTATGGAAATTTCATTTGGAAAACTTTGGTAGTAACATTTATTCTAATAGGTTTTTTAAAATCTTAGCTTATTGGGAGTGACTCAACTTGTTGAATATTATACAAGAAAGGACAAGATATTCACTTTGATTGTGATAAATGATGAGAGATTAGTTTCACATATTGCCATTTCTCTGCCATTAGGTTTATCAGCTCATAATTCCTTGAAGTATAATATAAAATATTAGTGGATTTCATAATAGATTTGTGATTTAAGTTTTATTATGTGACAACTGACCGAGATTGAGGATACAAATGAAATTAAGTGGAGTAAATTTTTAGTGGATACAGTACTATTACAATAAGGCTTGATTTCAGGCAGCTCACAGAATTTATTTACACATTGATTATAGCTACAGTTTGTGAAGCTACTGGTTACTGTTTTTTCATTGTCTTGTTCCATACTTTGCAGGCTGAGCATGTTACTATTATATGTGCTGTATGCACCATTCATTTTGTGAACAGTTCACCATTTAGCACTGTGCTATGCAAATGTGGCAGGTATTCCCATTTGAAGTGCTTTCACTATTAACAATGCAAGCTGCCACTGTGAGAAATGGTGCATTGCTGCTTTATGATTTTTTTTTTATTCCATGTACCATACCTTGAAAGATCGCATTATGATTATTTCACTGTAGAACGCATGTGTAATGTGTTGCTTGGGTTAGAAATGTAAATTACTATTCAGGAAGGAGTTGTGGACAATCTTAGTAGGATTTGGTGCTCTGGCAAAAATGTTCTTCCTGAAGAACCTTCAAGAAGTTGTAGTAGAGGAGTGGTGATGTGCATCAAGGGGTGGTAATTGGACAGACATTATCTCTGTAGTGTAGAATATTTAAAAAGGTTTGTGTGGATGAAGAAGTGCATTAGAATATTTTTTTCACTCAGATATTTTGTTTCTTTAAAATACTCAAGAAAAATATGTGCCAGTTATGTGGGGATATACAGCGCAGTGGTGCAGTAGTTAATGTTGTTGCCTTACAGCAAGAGGTTGTCCGGTTTGATTCTCGGCTAGGGTGCCTTCTGTGTGAAGTCTGCAAGTCCTCCCTGTGTTTGTGTGGGTTTCCTCTGGGTGCTCCGGATTCCTCCCACATTACAATGACATGCATCTGGAGCATTTCTCCCTGGGCCCCTGCTAAAAATTAGCTCATTCCAAGTTGGACTTCCTCAGTAAACAAATGTTAAATAAATGTATGCTACGGATACAGTGGCATTTCAGATAATGGAGCAAGATGCATAATGGTGCTGAGGCTCCTTGCCCCAGCTGTGTGTGGATGGGGGGGCACATGTATCATACTGCAATGTATATCTGCTGTTTATTGTGGGGTACATGCATAAGGGTGGGGGCTTACAGACTGTTTGGGAATTCATATGAATATTGCTGCAGAGGGCCAAATGTAACTTTCCGGTGAGGGGAGGATGCAACATACTGCTGTAGGAATTCTTGCACTCTGAGGGAGCACTGGCATATATTGGTGCTGTGCATGTCCCTTACTTAAGTAGTCATTTTTTTAATAGCAGTTTTATGATAGGATAGCTAATTATTTTAAAACTCCAGTATGGCTGGTGCATTACAAAGTTTGCAAAACTGGATTACTGCCAAAGACCTTTTTTTTTTGCTCTTCAGTTTATGTGAGAGACCTTTTTTTTTTTTTGGTCCTCACTTGCCCTCAGACCAGACCATTTCTGTTGACTCAATGCGGCCCTTGCAACTGAAAAGGTTGGACACCCCTGGACTAGGAGTTTTGGTATCCATGGTAAGTTGTATTTTATTAACAGTTATTGTTGTAGACTTGTCTTTTTTTATTATTGTAGTTTAGTTTGTAGAAAGGAAGAATTAAAAAAAAATCTGGAATGTCAGTGTCAGTGGAGTACATTAGAATGTTGTATACAATTAAATTATTATGGTTGATAAATGTGCCATATTATCTTTTAAAAGAAATCCGTTTAAATTCACATTATGGATAGTTTTAATCTATTATCTATTAATGTAAATGGACTAAATAATGGCAACAGAAGGAAATCATTAATGATATATCTAAAATTAAATAGAGGAGACATTATGTTCTTGTAAGAGACTCACTTGACAGATAAAGATATAGAATATTTAAATAACTTAGATTAGGAAATGTTATATTCTGCTTCTTTTAACAAAAAAGAGGGCATGGACTGCTATACTTTGTAGAAAATCCATGGTAATGGTAATTCCAAAGACATGCATCTGGAGCGTTTCTCCCCGGGCCTCCGCTGAAAACAGGCTCTGTGGAACCTAGTCGGACATTCCCGGTCAACAAATGTTAAATAAATAAATAAATAATGCCTAAGGTCATGCAATCCTTTAATAATCCTAAAGGAATGTATACATTTGTAATAATTAAACATAATGGCAAACTCTATACATTAGCTAATTTTTACTGGATCCCTGGAATTGGTGCAAGAGTGTCTAAAGATCACTTGAACTTGCTACAAAGTCATTGGAAGGGTAGTTTAATTTTAGCAGGGGTAATTCAGAGACCCTTCGAGCCGAGGTGATAGCGACAAGAAAGGCCATTTTCCATGACAAGAATTTAAGATCTACTGACGTTGCAGGCTCGAATGGGGGAGCTGTCAAGGCCTGAAGCACCAGCGTTAAATCCCAAGGAGGGACTACATCCTTCACTGGAGGTCTGAGCAGAAAGGTGCCCTTCAAAAAGGTCTTATACAATTTCGTGGTGATCAAACGGCCCAGTTCATTTCCCACGTGATAATGAGAGATAGCTGCTAGTTGAACCTTGACTGTGGAGGAGCTAGCCCCCTGATGAAACAGCCCTGACAGAAAGTCTAATGCAGTGGGCAAAGCAGCTGTAAAAGGATCCAACTTTTGGCATTCCGCCCAAATGGAGAAACGTTTCCATTTGCTACTATAGATCTTTCTAGTAAAAGGCTTGTGCGCTGCTACTAGAATAGTTTTAACTGGAGAAGAGATACCGGGAGTCCTAGCTACGAGTGGAACTGGAGCAGCCAAGCTGTGAGCTTGATATTGTCCAGGTTCGGGACTGGGAGCTCTAGGGGATGGGATATTAGATCCGGACGGGGATCCAGAATCCAAGGAGGATTCACCAGATGAGACCAAAGGTAAGGGAACCAGGTTTGCCGAGACCAAAATGGGGCAATGAGGATAATCCTGCTCCCCAACCAGCTGGCTTTCTGAAGAAACTTCATCATCAGGGGAAGAGGAGGGTAAGCATAAAGAAGACCGGGAGGCCAAGCATGCACCAGAGCGTCTCTCGGGGGTTCCCTGGAGGGGGAAATGAGAGCGAAGTAGTCATAACATTTTGTGTTCGAGGGAGAGGCAAACAGGGATGACCCCATTTGGCAAAAATCCGATTCGCTATCTCGGGATTCAGAGACCACTCGTATGGTAACAGGATGGTGCGACTTAGTTTGTCCGCTAGGATGTTGGACCACCCCAGAATGTGCGTTGCTATGAGAAAGGGTTGGTGGAGATCGCCCATTCCCACACCCTCATGGCCTCTCAACAGAGTAGGTAAGACCTGGTTCACCCCTGTTTGTTGATGTACCAGACAACAGACATATTGTCTGTCTGAATTGCAATCGTTCCTACAGGAAGAAGGTCCTGAAGTGTTTGCAATGCTAACAGCACTGCCCTTATCTCTAGGACGTTGATATGCAGTGAGGTCTCCATGAGGTGCCACATGCCTTGGGCTGTTCTGCCCGAACAATGCCCCCCCCACCCGAGGCGGGAGGCGCCCGTGGTCACCGTGGCTAGTGGAGGGGTCATAGAGAAGGGCGGCCTTGCTGGTGGTCCGGAGATTGGAGCCACCATAGGAGGGCCCTCCTGCAAGCCCTGCTGAGGGGAATGGGATGACTCAGAGGATACTGAAAAAAGGACTACTGGACCTGAAGGGTCCATTGTAAGACCCTCATGTTCAAACGTGCCATCGGCAATAGGTTGATTGCTGCCGTCATTGAGCCAAGAGCCCTCAGGACCAATTCTGCCGGAGGAGCTGGAGATTGTAGAATGGCCCACAAGTGTAGCCTCAGGGTTCGTAGTCGGTCCGTGGTCAAGAAAGCTAGGAGTTTGTTTGTGTCTAATCTGGCCCCTATGAAGTCTATGGTCTGAGTCAGAGTAAGAGACGACTTCTCTATGTTGATAGTGATCCCCAGCCGGGGAGCTAGATGAAGAAAGTAGTTTCTGGCTGCACAGAGTAGATGCCTTGTTGGGGTGGTAAGGAGCCAGTCGTCCAGGTACGGGAAGACCTGGATTCCTGAAGCCTCAGGTGGGCCACTATCACTCCTAACATTTTGGTGAACACCATGGGGGCTGTGGTAAGACCAAAGGGGAGGACCCTGAATTGGAAATGACTGGCTCCTAGCCGGAAGCGGAGGAACCTCCTGGATCACCTGTCCATCAGAATGTGGTAGTACACATCCTTGAGTTCTACAGAGCACATCCAATCATTCTCCCGCAAGAGGGGGAGAATGGATTGAAGAGTGACCATGCGGAACTTTTCTTTGGTTACTGACAGGTTCAAGGAAGAGAGGTCGAGGATTGGTCTTAAGTCCCCAGTCTTTTTGGCACCAAGAAGAACCTGGAGTAAAACCCGGACCCACACTGGTCTGGGGGGACGTGTTGGATGGCTCTTTTTTCCAGCAAGTGTTGGATTTCCATTGCTGCGGCCTCTCTCTGATCGGGTGGAACATCGGAGAGGTATCTGGGGCTGCGTGCGCAATGAGAAAAGGGAATCTGATATCCTCTGGATATAATGCAAAGCACCCAGTGGTCTGTTGTGATGGACTCCCAAGCTGCTGGGTGCTTCGAGAAATGCCCCCCGACTGCCTCCAGAGTAGAGCAGTCGGGCAACCCCTCAGGGGTGTTGCGTGGGTTGGTCCGAGAAGGATTCTCTGGATCCAACAGTCTGCGGGCCCCCTCTGCCTCTAGGGTGGCGTCCACCCTGCCCTCCTCTACCGCGGAAGGGCTGGGAGTCCGGAGCGGGACGGGACTGTTGCGACTTCCGGAACCACATCTTCTTCTTACCCTTTTGGTTCTTAGAGAAGGACCTCTGGGGAGCAGAAAAGCGGACTCCGACGGCAGACGTCTTCCCATCCTTTTCGCTCTGGACCAAGGTATCTCGCACGGTTTTGCCAAAAAGGGCAGAACCATCGAAAGGGGCATTAGCGAAAGACGCCTTAAAGGGTTCCGCAAAATCACAGTGCCAGAGACAGGCCTGACGTCTCATGATGAGGCCAGCTCTGCTGGCTCTAGCGGCTCCTTCCGTGGCATGGGACAATAGCCGCATAGAGGTGTTAGATATGGATCGTAGAGTGGCCATCCGAGTGGAGTGCAATTGCTTGTCTTTCGCCGACATGGACTTGGGGGGGGGTGACGCAGCGTACTCTTTGATAAGGTCCCGCTGCAGTCGAAGCACATGTACCAAGTAGTTCAGCGACCTCACAGTGAAGGTAGCCAAACTAAACACCCGCTTCCCTAGGCAGTCCATCGATCAAGACTCCTTGCTCGGGGGATGAACCGAGGGACTCTCCTGAGCTAGTTCCCTCTTGGTGGCCGCCGCCACCAACATGGCATCTACAGGGGGACCCTTACTCCAGTGGGACTTGTCAGAGGGTGGGCTAAGAATCCTGCCTGGGTGCTTGGGGACTGGTTGCACAGTGTCCGGCTCCCTCGACGCCCTGGTAGTAATCAAGTCTACCAGAGGGTCAGCCGGAGGGGACACCCAAGAGGTAGACGGGCCTGCTTCAAATGCCTCCAGGAACACGTATTCGTCCGAGGTAGGCTTTGGGGCAGACCACCCGCCCCTTATTCTAAGCATCTCCATGATGTCACCAAATGGGACATCTTCGGGGGGTGATCATGGGGAGCCTTCCCCTTCCTCCAAATCCATATCCTCAGTCAAGGACTCGGGGGAGTCCAGGTGCCTCCTTTTGCACCTTCGCTTGTGAGGAACCTCCTCGGAGGGGCTGTCTGAGGAGGTTTCACCAGCCACGTCTTGTTCCAATGGAACTACCTGGGACGTCAAAGCAGGCTGTCCCTGGGGTCGGGTGATGGAAGTCGGATCCAACAGAGAAGGAGTGCAGGGTGGAGCCGTGGCAAGGGCCGGGGGCCTGGATTGTCTCGACAGGGCCCTCTCCACCATGTCGAATGCTGAGGGAGAGCTGCTCTCTCTGGGATCCGAAAGCAGATCCTCGCTCGGATCCGATGGATGGATCGGGTCCGGCGCCAAAGCGATCGGATCCGATGGACCAGTATGCTCCGACCTGGATGGAGCCAAAGGCATACCGATACCCCTGGATCCGAAGCTCAGCCCTCAGCTCCCAGAGCTCAGATCCGAAGAAAATGGACCCGACAGACTTGAGGGAAGTGTTGGCGCTGAAGTACCCGAGACTATCGGTGCCGACACCCCCCGGCTCCAAGGCTGCCCGGCTCCGAAGACTCCAAACCCGGGAAACAGGATGGAGAAGGAGCTATCGGGGCAAAGAAGGGGGTCGAGCTCCCCCCCCCGGAGGGGGGGCAGGCAGGAGCACTCCCATCTGCAGTTGGGCCTGGAGGAATCTTCTCATAATCCGATCCAAATCTGCATGTGTGAGACTACTGGTCGATCCTGATGAGGCCGAGATGGGGCAGGAGTGTCACCTCGATGACCTCGAAGGAGATTGGGTCTCCTCCTCCTCAGGACCTGGTGAAAAGCATGGGGACCGGATCCGAGAAGGAGGAGACCCAGAAGTTCTGGAGGGAGAAGACGGCTTAGCCGGGGGGCCGAAGCGGAGGCCTCGGCCTGCCACTTGTGGTATTTCTCCCTCCTTTTTTCTTTCCTGGCCTCCCTCTCCTCCGGGCCTAAGGCGGGAGGTTGACTCCCGGCCAGGGGGATGGAAGCAGTTGTGGCAGCTGCCGCAGCAGGAGCCATGGGAGGACCGGAGGTAGAAGCCGAGTCTGGGGGCAGAAGACCTGCCAGAATCAGCTTAGCCCTCCAGTCCTTGAGTGCCCTGGGGTGGACCGCAGCACAAATGGTACAACCAGAGGACAGGTGCTCAACCCCAAGGCACAACATACACCGAGTGAGGCCATTCGCTGGGGACAGCTTATGGCCACACTCGGTGCACTTAGAAAAAATCAGCTTTGGGGCCTCAGACATATTAACTAAAAAAGGTAACCACACACACTAGGCCCCAAACACACACACACACAACCCTGACGGAACCACGAAGGAAGGGGGAGGTTAAATATGAAGAAAAATAAAGTAAACTAAGAGTGTTTAAGATTAGAAAAGGGACCTGAACACACACTCACACCAAAAGTTTAAGAAAAGGGACAAAAAGGTAAAATTTTTCTCACAAAGTGATGAAAAGCCTGGAACTCGTTGGATCAAGCTGCTGAAGTAAACCGCGGCAAACTAGATCTGCGGTCAGTCAGGGTTGGCAGGGGATTATGGGTGGGGGGAGGAGCTTGGAGCTCGGATCTAAAGCTGTTGAAAACTGCCGGCTCGGATCCGAGGTCGGATCTGTTTCCCATAGGTTGCTGCACAAATGAAGTTAACTACTTCAGATGCTAAGTTTCCACAACATTTAATGAAAGAATATAAGTTGGATGAATCTGCTAATCAGTTAATATTATCCATCAGTAATAAATTGAATGAATTTGTGGATAATATGAGTAAACAGGACCAGAACATTATTCACCCATTGCATGAATATATGAATACTGTTATTGAAGGTCGACTGACATACACAGGAAGCTTGCTCAAGCTATGCAAGTTAATTATAAATAATAATAATTTTGATGCAAAATACTGGAAATTTTTAGATAGTGGTGGACTGAGTGATGCAATAGATGGTAATAATAAATCTTTAATACTTAAATCAGTTTGTCAAACTTCTTCAAGTTTATACTGGAAAGGTTTTATGTGGAATTATACATAGAAAGTTTGTTACTCCACATAAAATCTCAAAGTTTAGTAAAATGACTTCTTCAGTATGTTGGAGTTGTAATAAAGATGTAAAAGCTGATTGGGCACATATTTATGAATTGTGAAAAATTAAATGTATATTGGGAAGACATAAGTATATTTGTATATGATTATGGTTTGATAATTGTTCTTTAACTAGATCAATAATTCTAATGAATGTTCCACTTCATGTATCTGTAAAAGCCAAAGAGCAAAAACTCGTCTGGGCTCTCTTGGCAGTTGCCAGAAAAGTTATTACAAAAAATTGGAAATCAAACTTAGCTATGTTCATTTTTTTAAATATTACAAAAAATACTATGTAAAACTGAAAAAAGAAGCAATAAGAATATGATCTATAAATAATAGTAAGACCTTTAGTTGTTGGGATAACCTTGAAATGTTGCTATTAAAATACCACACTTCTTAATGTGTTAATTGTATAGGATTACCTTGATGATTCAGTGTATTCCCATCATTGCATAACAATATGTGAAGTTGAATTTCTTCCTTTCTGTGTTTATATTGTAAATATGTTAAATTAATAACAAAATTATTTGGGAAAAAAAGAAATATCCACTGTTTTTTCATTAATAAAAAAAGAACCTATTTTGCAGTGAGGAGGCAAAATGCAAGTATGCTGATGAAATGATCACACATTTCACTAATGTGCTGATAATCATTACATGTTTACAAGTGTGTACTTAGAAGAGCTCATATTGGAATTTCTGTGAATAAAATTTGATATTTTTGGATTCAGGCTTAAGCACTGTAAGCATTAATGGTTATATATGCTGACTTCAATCTCTACTGTAGCTATGTTATGGCATAAATAGACTTGAAGGCCCAGCTTGCATAAAGAGTGATGTATCTGCCTATGGTCTACTGCCAGGTGAGCACCTTATTCATGCAGTGAGGGAACAATCTTGTAAACCCTAGCTTGGTTAGATACTACACAGCAAACTGGCTGTCTGATCAAACTAGAATAACTGGAAGCAGCTTCTTCTCTGTGGCCACCTCTAGCTGGCTAATGTTGTGTTCTCCCCAGAAAGGGACCACATTCCTTGCACTACACTGGAGCTTAGCTGAGCTATTCAGCCATAAAAGAAGCATCAGTTGTAAGAAGCTGTGAATTTGGTTGCAGAAAAAGAAAACCACCAGAAGAATAAAGTGGATTGTCTACTTTAAGGCCTGGAGATACTAACCTCTGAAGTTAATGACACCTCATGGTCCACTTCAACAGTTCCATCTTCAGACATGCAAAGGGCACCATGAAGACTGTGACAGACCCTAAGTGCACAAGGCATACCACAGTCCAAGCCTGTACCATGTACTGCATTTTGGCCAGTCAATGAGAGTTATGATCCCTTTCTCCCTTTTCCTCTCCAAGAACAAAGAATGACCAACATTGAAGACTGTCCTACTGTAAATGAATAAAGGTTTTCATCTAAGCAAGAAGCAGAGAGACTTTCTCCAATTTACAGTCAATCCTAAGGAGTGCAATCACAAAAGTGTCTTCACTACTGCTGCTTCCAAGTTGTCCATAAATGGGGCAATCATGCCAGCTGTGCAGGTAGCAGAATACCAGAAGATTATTCTCCTGCAAGGCTTCAGTCACAACAGCTAACACCTTTGTGAAATGACAACACTACTATGCACCGGACCTGATGGCTACCCACAGCAAACTGCAGGATCACCTGTGTGGACCTTAAATACAGACTTGCCAGAAGATATTCATCTTATCCAGTGATACCACCCTGGTGATAAAAAAACAAAGGTGTGATTTCCACCTACAAGTTCACCATTGAAATATGGATGTAATGGATGTCTTGGCTTTAGTTGTGGAGAATCAGAATGGGGTGGAAATCACCTTTCTTCTTCATTAAGGGCTAGAACTTCATGTTGTACCCTTCCCTGAAACAATAAAAGACTCTACAGCCCTTCTAAACTAATAACTTTGATATGCCAAGAAGACCTTTATTGTGGAGAGCTAGTCAGCTAAAGATCATGGCTGACAGAAACTTCATCTAGATTTCTATTGGCCTTTGTGATGGTTCTGCAAGCAAATAAACTCAGTGACCCACCATGAGCATTTACAAAGTCAGAATTGCAGAACAGCAGCTAGCAGAGTCATTTTCTTGGATGGCATAGCTGGAAATGGAAGAGACAAGACAATATGACATTTGAGGGATTTCCCTCCTGGGTGGCTATAATAACGCTTCCTATTCTGGGTTAATAATGTTTAGAAAAGAAAAAAAGGAATCAGAAGAAAGATCATAAATATCCTCAACAGACCTAAGGATGTCCCTTCTCAAGTCTTGGGTAGGCTGGTTGAAGAGTACTCCACTAAATATGGACATGCAAAAGATATTGTTCCTAAGCTATTATTTCATAGAGGAGAACCTCAACCATGACATCCTTAACTAGCAAATGGCTGAGCTTGTGGCACTCACCAATGTGGCAGCATTGCCAAAACTGCACTAGGAAATATAGTACTTTCACCATAGAATCTCTAAACATTGTCTCCAGAAGGTTCTCCTTCAGCTTTTCCAGAACCAGATGAGACTGAAAAATGGGACAGATGAGATGAATAGCTTAGGGTCTACATCCCAATGTGGCAGAGGTGTACACTTTCTTGCCATGCCTGTCTAAAGCTCTATGACTCCCTCATAGTGGCATGGTGGCAAAATGCTGTGGTCTCTGCAACTTATGCTGGATCAAAAAAAAAAAGCACAGACACTCTGCATTCTTAAGCAGTAATGTCTGCATGCCTCCAGGCAGCACTGATGGCATTCCCAACAACTGGCTGAAGGGGAGAAATAACCTATTGCTCCTTAGGCTGCTCCCCCCATAAATTCCATCGAGCACTTTTAGTGAGAAGGTATAAACAGTCAAGGCCAGTTTAAGCTGTACTTTAAAAAGTACAGTTTTGTACCTACCATAAATGTAGATGTCCGAGAGGTATGCATCTGCAGTCCTAACAAATGGGTTGTCCTGCCTCAGGCAGCCCTTCGGTCAGCCGGATTCCAAAATCTGGGTCTGGCCTCGGCTGATGTCGCACTTCACCCGACGTCATAGCTGCTGTGAATTGGGTATAAAGGCATCAGCCGACGCCATTTTCCTCAGTGTTTCTTGCCCCAGATGCCAGGTGCCCTCTAGGAAGGCTAAATTTGGATAAATGTAAATGATTCCAAACAGTAGAGAACAAACAAAAATAAACATGTATATACATATATACAAACAAATACACCATAATAGATTCCCCCAGCAAGCTACAAGATGGGCAAATACCCTAGGAGTACCACAGAGGGGAAGGAGGGTGGGTAATCCTGACTGCAGATGCATACCTCTCGGACAGCTACATTTATGGTAGGTACAAAACTGTACTATGTCCTTCAAGGATGCATCTGCAGTCCTAACAAATGGGTAGATTACCATAGCCAAACTGGGGAGGAGGCACTAAGATGATTATGGTGTAGTTAAGATCCCTTGCAAAACAGCAGTTGCAAAACCTGCTCGGGATCTGGAGTATAAAGGTAGATTATAATGCTTGGCAAATGTATGCACGGAGCTCCAAGTAGCAGCTTCTAAAATGTCTTTGGTAGCCACTCCTCGTAAGAAAGCTGTAGTAGTGGCTGTAGCCCTTGTGGAGTGAGGTCTGATGTCTTTTGGAGTTGTCTTTCCATGAAAAGAGTAACAAAATCTAATGCAATTTCCTATCCATTTTGAGATTGTCTGTTTTGAAATTGCTTTTCCTTCCATTCCTGTTGCATATGCTACCAGAAGCTGGTCAGTTTTTCTATTGTTCTTGGTTCTGTCCAGATAGTAGCAATTGCCTGTGCACATCCAAGGTATGTAGTAGTCTTTCCCCTGTTCTGTGGGTTGGGGAAGAATGTTGGTAGGTGGATTGCTTGGTTCAATGATACCCTGGAGACCACTTTTGGCATAAAAGTAGGATTAGTTCTCAAGAACACTCTATCCTGATGGAAGATAAGGAAGGGCTGTACTGCCATTAATGCCTGTAATTCAGAAACCCTTCTTGCTGAAGTGATTGCAAGCAGGAAAGCAGTTTTCCAAGATAAGAACTGTAATTCTGCTGTTGCTGCTGGTTCGAAGGGGAAGTGTTAACTTTTCCAGCACAAAGTTAAGGTCCCATGTAGGCAAAGGTGGCTTCCTTGGAGGCTTTACATTTTTAATTCCTCTCAGAAACTGCCTGAGTAGAGGATGAGAGAAGACTGGAGGATCCATGTTGTATTCTGCTGAAATTGCTGATGCATGAATCTTAATGGAGGAGTAAGACAGGCCATTGTGGAAAAGTTCTGCTAAATATTCCAGGATGTTAGCTATGTTTGCTAATGATACATTTTCTCCTTTTGCTGCACTCCAAATGAGGTATCTTTTCCATTTGGCTGAATAAGTCTTCCTTGTGGAGGGCCTGCGAGCCTCCAGGATAATGTCTTTAACCCTCTGAGATAAATCTGGGTTATTTTGTTTTATGTAATATTCCAAGCAGCTAGCTGCAGTGTTTTCAAGTTTGGATGTAGGATCTTGAAGTTGTTCTGTGTTAGCAGTAAAGGAACTAGAGGTAGAGGCCATGCGTGTGTCCGAGACATACTCCTCAGTAATGGGTACCAATGCTGCCTCGGCCAGTCTGGAGCTATCAGGATGATCTTTGGGTGATCTTCTTTGATCTTCAGTAGCACTTTGTGCATCAAAGGAAGAGGTGGGAATGCATATGCTGTCAGGTTTTCCCAACTGAAGGAGAGGGAGTCCACCTTCCAAGCAAGTGGGTGGTATGTCCTTGTGCAGAATGTCCTCAATTGGTGGTTGTGTGGGGATGCAAACAGGTCTATTTCTGGTAGTCCCCATTTCTTTGTAATGGATTTGAAGATGTCTGGATACAGCATCCATTTGTGGGCATCCGTGGTAGTTCTGCTTAAGGTGTCTGCTAGTATATTTTCTTTTCCTGGCACAAATATGGCCTGGAGCTGAATGTTGAGGTTCAGGGCCACATTCCACAGGTCCATTGCCATCCGGCATAGAGGATATGAGTGTGTGCCTCCTTGTTTGTTGATATACCACATGACTGTGGTGTTGTCCGTCCTTATCAGCAAATGACCCTGTTGAAGAAACGGTCTGAATGTCTGAATTGCCTGTTTCACTGCCAGCATCTCTTTTTGATTTATGTGTAGGTTCAGCTGGTCTTGTGTCCATAGGCCTTGTATACACTTGTCCACCATGTGTGCCCCCAACCGAGGTCTGAGGCGTCCGTGGTGATAGTCTGGCTTGGGTGAGGCTTGTGGAAAGGCAGTCCTCTGTTCAACTGACAGGCCTGAGCCCACCACAGGAATTCTTGCTTCAGGCATGGAATTATTGGAATATGGGCTTCTAGACTGTGCTTGTGTTGAGACCATAAATTTCTTAGGTACCATTGCAACTTCCTCATATGCAGTCTGGCATGTGGAATCAATATTATACAGGATGCCATGTAACTCAGGGCTTGCAGGACTTTCCTTGCTGTAAGCTGGTTCTGTGTTGTTAATGCCATGAAATAGAGTGGTAGTTGCTTTTGCTTTTCTGCTGTGAGAAATGCCATCTGATTTGAAGTGTCCAGTTCTGCACCCAAGAATGTTATCCTTTGGGATGGTACCAGCCTTGACTTTTTCATGTTAACTGTGTATCCCAGGGCTTGCAGTAGTTGTATAACCTTTTCCAAATCTTTTGTTAAATTGGTCTTGTTGTCCGCTTGTATTAGGCAGTCGTCCAGGTATGGATAAATCTGAATTCCCTGAAGCCTGCAATGAGCAATTACTGATGCCAGGCATTTCGTGAATACTCTGGGCACAGTAGATAAGCCAAAGGGCAATGCTGAGAATTGATAATGCTCTGATCCTGCAAGAAATCTGAGGTATCTTCTGCAATCTGGTCGTATAGGGACGTGCAGGTATGCCTCCTTGAGATCTAGAGTCACCAGCCAAGACTCCTTGCCCAGCATGGGAAGAAGTTGCTGTAGGGTCAGCATTTTGAATTTTGGAACAATGAGATATGTGTTCAGAGAGGACAGGTCGAGAATAGGTCTCCATTGGTTTTCTTTCCTTGGTACCAGGAAAAGTCTGGAGTAAAATCCTTGTCCTTGTTCCATAGACGATACCTTTTCTATAGCTCTCATCCTTAGTAAGTGGTTGATTTGGTTTGGTGGTAGGTTTGGCATTCCTCTCTTTTTTGGTAGAGTGTGGAAGTGAAACCTGTAGCCTTTGTCTATTGTCTGAAAAATCCATTTGTCTCCTGTAATATAATGCCAGTTTATGGAAAATAAGGCTAGCTTTCCGCCTAAGGGTACTTCCAGTTGTTCCCTGGTAGGCGGTATCAGAGTCAAGTCATTGTGTCTGTCCTGTGGAAGTGGTAGTAGCTGGATCTGTGGCAGTACTTCTCTGGTTGTTAGGCTGCCACTGACGTCCCCTGTAGGCACCTCTGGATTGGCCTCTGCCTCTTGGGCGCCCATTTCTGCCCCTCTGTGCTCTGGAGGTGTCTGGAAAGGACCAATTCTTCGAAGGCCAATTTCTACTAAACCTCGGAGGCTGGACCTGTAAGAAATCCTTGACTGTTTGGACAGATTTTGCTTTTTCTTCCACCTTCTTTAGCACTTGCTGTGCAGGGGAGCCAAACAAACTTTGTTTCTCCATGGGAGCATCTAGGAGCTTTGACTTTACATGGTCTGGTAAGGATTGCTCTTTTAACCATGCATGCCTTCTGATCACTGTACCAGTCATAGCTGATCTAAAGGAAGCCTCCAGTGCATCATAGCTGCATTTTAAGGAATGATTACTGACCTGCTGAGTGTTATGTACCAAATCCTGAAGGGACTTACGGTCTATAGGTTCAGGAGAGGAGAGTTTTTTTATTTAGCTGGTCTAACAAAAATTCCTGATACTGAATCATGTGGAATTGACAGTTTAAGGCCCTAGCCGAAAGAGTAGCATAAGTATAAACTTTTTTACCCCATCTCTCTAATGCCCTAGATTCTCTTTCAGAGGGGAGGGGGTTTTTGGCAGAGGCAGCTGCTACAGCTTTGGGGCCCTGTGAAATAGTTTCAGGATCTGCAATAGGAGCCTTATACAAATGAAAGTGTGTGTCCGGGACCCTGTAATATCTGTCGGGCTTAGCAGGGGCCGGGGGTAGAGAGTCAGGGGCAGTACAAGCATCATTAAATGCATCATCCACAACTGTTAGTACTGGAGGAATGGCTAAAGGCATGTGCTGTGGTAAATGTAAAAAGGTCCGTAGCCTTTTCCTTGAATCTGAAAAGTCCTGGCCCTGCCATTGAAATTGCTCTCTCATAGCATGCAGGGTTTCCCCAAAGAAAATTCCTCAGGAGGAGAGGCAGAAGGGATGGAGTCTTCTGCATCAGAGTCCTCATATGGAGAATAAGGGCCTTCTGGAGGATTTGAGTTTTCTGAATCATCCGAGGAATAATCAGTTGAAACTGGCTCAGGGGCCTCTCCTCTTGGCCTCTTCTCTGGAGGGGGTTGAGAGGCCCTGTCAGGGTGAGGTTGGGATCCCCTGATCAAGGAATGAGATCCTCAGCCAGGCTGAGCATTTGGGAACTAGAGGTAGGCCTGTGTGAGGGGTTTTTAGCAGGCAAGGCCTTAGAAGTTTTAGCTGCTTTAGCCCTGGAAAAAGCCTTGATAGACATAGATGCAGGGGGCCTAGCAGCTCCACGTGCAGGAGTAGATATGTCTAAAGGAATAGTATCTGATAAATCCTGGGAACCTGCTACAGCAGGGGAAATTTCAGTAGCAGATTCAGCCATGCTGTGTGAGGCCTCGGCTATAGGAGGTATGCTTTCGGCCGAAGGAAGAACCGTGGACTCGGTTTCAGCAGAAACCGAGACACTCGCGGTTGGCTTAACCGTGGTTTCGGCCGAAACCGCGGACTGCGAGTGTCGGTCCTTTTCCTTTGCTTTTTAGCTAATTGTGAAGTCGGAGTCTCCGACGGCATTTTGTAAGCAAAAGCGGAGCCGAAAAACTCCTTTGCAAACTCCAACCGACGTCTAAGTGTCCGTCGGTTGAAGGAAGCACAGGCTAGACAAGCTGCTACATCGTGGTCTGGGCCTAAGCAAGGAAGGCAGTAAGAGTGGAAATCCTTATGAGGTATTTGTTTCCCACAAGTTAAACAGTTATTTACTTTTTCTGACATCGGCTGAGGCAAAAAAGAGTCCCCAACGGGGTACTTAGCTTTTTAGAAGTCTTCGGTAGTAGTAATCTCTGGATCTGACCGACCGGCACTTGCGAACAGCTTCTGCTTCGGGCACCGCGCGGCAAGAAAGACTGGGGAAAATGGCGTCGGCTGATGCCTTTATACCCAATTCACAGCAGCTATGACGTCGGGTGAAGTGCGACATCAGCTGAGGCCAGACCCAGACTTTGGAATCCGGCCGACCGAAGGGCTGCCTGAGGCAGGACAACCCATTTGTTAGGACTGCAGATGCATCCTTGAAGGACATCTTTGAAGGCTTCTCAAAATGGGTGGAGGGTGGGGTCATATGGTGCGTGAACTCATTATCCTTGCATGTCTCTAAAAAGATGGTCTGGGGATTCTCCTCTGACAATCTAAGAGGGAGTTCTCTCATTCTACTTTGCAAGAAACTAATAGCTGCTCAGCTGCTCATTTTTGAAAAATCTTTTGCCCTGTGTAGGTAGAATCTCAGCTGCCTGCACATGTCAGGGGAATGTAGGGTCCTCCCTTGAGTTTCAAGGCTCAGGAAGAAGGACTGTGAGCTGAATTGTCTTATTTAAAGTAATTTCAGCAACCACTTTTGACATTAATGAAGGATTAGTTCACAATACCACTCTATCTTGATGAAACACCAGAAAGTGCTCTTTGTAGATTAGGGATTACAATTCTGAAACTCATTTAGCAGAGGCTACTGGTTGAAAGCAGAGGGTGGGGAGCTAAGGTTAATACTGTTATGTGTTTTCTTTGTGTGAAGGTTCTCAAACACCTTGGTTAACACCATGGCAGTCCAAAACCAGGCTTGTACCTGCTGCTTTTTGGCAGTTGACTCATGTAGAAACTTTTAATGAAGTCAGATTGTCCTCTGTGTGTGAAAAATGTACCATGTGGAGAGGAGTCAGTGTCATGCTCTGGGCTGAAGCAAAAAGACACTTATGGAAGTCCTTATGTGGTATTTGTTAATTATTTTAACAAACAATTCTCCTGAACTATATTCTGAATCAAACATTTATCTATTTAGCAATAACTATCAAACAAGATAAGAAGGATATCCCCCTATAAGGCTTTTATCTATCCCTGGAAGAAGACTTGCCAATGGACTACATGTGCCATGGACAGCATACAACCAACACAAAATGCACAATTCTGAAGATGGCACCAGCTGGCATACCCTTTATACTACAGAATTCCCAACATCAGGAGGAGATCATAATCCATAGCCCTGGGGTGGGTACAGCACTGGAAGACTGGCCAGCAGAGGGCTACCTGCAGGTAAGATATTCAAAAACAAAAATGAGGACTGCAACAGTGAATAAACATCCTGGGATACACTCTAATGGTGGAAGTAAAGGGCAGGCCTTCCTCAGTTCTTTGTAACTCCATCAAAGCAAAAAATGGGATGGGGTTTCAGTATACAGTTAAAGTTGGTTTCACTGTCAGCAGGAAATAAAAGAACCAGCTAAAGGATTAGACTTACCTTGAGAATTGCCAGGTCCTGCCCTGCAGTTTGAGTGTATTCTTTTGGCTATTAGAAGGATTCTTCCTGATGGTCCTCCAGTGAAGAGGTCTTCAAAGCTATAATGTTTCTTGTCATAATGTAGACCAAAAATACTACTTTGCGTTCACATAGTCAGGTTGAAACTCTGCCAGTTTGGTATTTGAACAGCACAGATTATATTAGTGTTAAGTCTTGGGTGGTAATTTAACAGGCACACAGACATTTATCATAGGCATTTTAGGCATGCAAATGTAGTGTTTTATAAGCAAGGCTCAAGATCCAAAGTGTGACTTACACCAGAAAAGAAAGAGGACAACTTAGGGACATGAATATTTATACAGCTGTTGCATTATTGTACAACATGTGTCAACATCGGCATATGATCATCACTGAACTTGAAACTTTGTAAAATATGAATTGTTGAACTTTGATTGCTAGATAAGATGTACCTAACCAAGACCCACCAAAGAGGATCTTTTAATACTGGATGCTGATGTATCTTCCATTGCTAATTTATGATCCTCCATAGACTGCTTTACATCTATACTGAATTATGTAAGTAGTTATACAGGATACACATTTCGACTCTGAGGAAGTCAGCCTATACCTTTGGTTGATGAAAGCACTTTGTTGTTATTGTTACAGGATTTTATTCTATTTTACGGAGTAATAAAATCATTGATATAAGGACTATTTGTCTGCTGTTTTTATTTTGGCAGACCGCTGGACACTTTATTTTTGCAAATTTAACTTGGAGGTGCCTGTGATTCCCTGTGAGGCTCCCTAGCAACTTTGTTTGTGGTTTTAGTTGTATATGAAAATATACCTCCCCAACAATACCAGCCTATTGGCTTGTACGTAGGGTTTGATATCAGTATAACTGTTTGTCAAAGACAGTACAAAAACTCTTCAGCAGTGAAACCATTTCCATTAATGTCTTTGTCTTTCCAACACAGGCATGCTGGGGAGAAGCTACTTCCTTCTGCACTTAACTCTTAACCTGCATCTCACCCTCCTACCAAGCCCACAACTACATGCATTTAGGGAAAATGAACCATTCTCTTATGACTTGGGTCAACACCAGGTGGTCTCCTGTTAAATCTCTAAATGAGATATTGTATTAGTTCAGGTGTTTTAACCTTTCACAATAACTTAAAGATTCACATCCATGAATGGCATTAGTATATGTTCACTGTATTCTTTCCAGTTTACTCATGGTGTTTACCTTACAAGGTTTCCATATTATTATTCTATAACCTGTTTTTTGAGTCTAATGTAACTTACAATTATTTCATCATTTCTGATTTTCTAGATTTTGTAATCAACTGGCTCATGTGACCAAAACAACTCCAAGTTGGACCTACCCATATACTTACGCCCTAAATGAATCCACAGTTTCAATCACTATGTCTGTATTAAAAGTTCACCCTTCAGTTTATAGGTGGTTACTTGGCTATTGACCTGAAAGTCTTTATAAGCCTAGCCATGTGTACCCAATATAATACTACAGAAACCCAATATAAAGGATCCTGCTTAAAGTCGAGATCTTAAGTTAGCAATGACTGCCCATATCTAGGAGGGTCATAGGTGAAATCCCCGGCATGACTTATGATTTCCCATCCAGTCATCCAGGCAACACTTAAAAAGGGTCATAGAGGGGCTTTGATGGGAATTTGTAGCCTATTCCAGAAGAGTGGCGACCTCTGAGTGACATATCTGTCTCTCCAGCAGGTCCTATTTATGTCACAGGCCAGGTTAAGGTCCCTGGAGTGGGTGACCCTTGTCTCATTTGACTTGCAGATGTGTATCATTTCCATTAGTTTTTTATTCGAGATTGCTCTGTAGGCCAGGCACAAGTCTCCTCCAAGTAGTCTGCACATTACTGAGTACAGTGACAATAACTTCAGTCTGTCAATGTATGACATGTGCTGGAGACCCTGAATTTTCTTGGTTAGAAATCTCTGAGGACTCTCAAGTTGCTGCAGGTGCCTGGTAAGGTACATACCAAAGGCAGCACTGTATTCAGTTATTGGCCTGATGAGGGTTGAGTACAGGGGTGTTATTACCTCTTTTACTCTTGAGGCAATGCCTTTTGCTAATGAGGTGTGCAATGTAGAATGCCTTCCTTACCACAGTAGACACATGGTGGTCAAAGTTTAGGCTACAGTCAACTTGCGTTCCCAAGTCTCTCACTACTGAGTTACTACTTAGGGTATTATTATTTATATGATAGTCTGCAGGGATATCGTTTTAAGTGAAAGGGATGACGATGCATTTTTTAGCACTGAGCTTGAGTCCATGGCTTTTGCACCAATCACTGGTTTGTGTAACTCCCCTTGAAGTATATTATCATTGTTTGAGGATTCAATGATTGCACCTAATTTGCAGTTGTCAGCAAACTTAGTCATATTGTTGGTCTGGATATAAATCATCCCCAGAAGAAGGACATCCTGAAAAGCCTACAATGTTAGGAGGACTGCCCTCTTCTCTAAGACAATGATGTGAAGATTAGCCTCCAATGGGGACCACATGCTTTGGACTGTCTTTCACAGGTAATGTCCCCACCCCACCCTAACTGGGAAGCATCCATGGTCACTGTGGCTTTGGGAGAGAGAGGAACAAAGGAGAGGCACTGAGACACCTCTGGAGACTGAATCCACCAAGTAACATGACTTCTGCGAATTTCTGTTAAGCGGCCTGGAAAAGTCATGGGCTGCAATCTCATGGACCACTGGACTAATAGTGTCTACTGTAACACTGTCATGCATTACCTTACCAAGAGGACCAAAGTAATGAAGTTGAAAAACTAGTCTGATAAAAAAGATGTTGTTGGGTCTGATTTCTTAGAGTGAATACCCTTGTTCTCTCATAACCTTGCAATTTGAATGGTTGTGTCCAAATGTGCTCCTATGAAGTCCAAAACCTGTACTGGGGAAAATGAGATTTATCCTGGTTCACTGTAATTCCCAGATTGGAGCATAGCTGAAGTAAATAATTTCTGGCCCAGACTAGCAGAGACATGGTAGGAGTGGGTAAGGAAACAGTCGCCTAAACAAGGAAACACCCAGAACCCTGCAGTTGGAGATGACCTGTAACCTCTGCTATACATTTGGTGAATACACAAGGAAAAGTGGAGACCCTATAGTTGGAAGTTAAAGAACCTCATAGAGCATCTGTCCATTTTGATATGGTAGTATGCCTTCTGAAGATCTATCTAGCACATATCATTGTCTTTCCTCAGAAAGGGAAGGATAGACTGTACCATGACCATCAGAAACTTTGTCTGCTTCACATATTGGTTAAATTCACTGAGATCCAAATTTGGCTTTTAGTCCCAGTTTTTCTTTGGCACTAAAAAGAATAAAAAATAAGTTCCAAACACTTGCTGGTTTGGTGGGACCTCTTGGATGATTCACTTGTCTAGCAGTTTTTTTTTTTCTTTCTAATACTGCTGCTTTCCTTTGAGAGGGTGGAACATTGGGAAGTTTCTTTTATGGAAGGGGTAGGCAAAGAAGGGGAATGAAACAGCCTCTGGTAATTACTGTCTGCACCCACACATCTTTGGTGGTGGACATCCAGGCTTACGGGTGTACAGATAAGCACCCCTGACTGCTTCCAGAGTACAGCAGTTGGGCAACCATTCAAGAGTGCTGGAAAGGCCTCTTGGAGAATGGACTCATGAAGCCTTGATTCTGCGGGCCTCCTCTTCCACGAGATAACATCTACCATTAGAATACCCCTCTGCCTTGGGTGATCTATCTCCAGAAGAATCCTAAGAAAAACTTTGGGACATCCAAAACCACAACGTCTTGCCCCCTTTTTGGTTTATAGAAAAGGTCCTCTAGAGGGTAGAAAACTGTATGCCTATATCAGGAGTTTCCCCTATCTTGTTTACTCCTGGAGAAGGTGTCTTTGAACTTAGGAATGAACAAAGTTGGGCCATGAAACAGTGTGTTGATAAAAGTTACGCTTAAAGGGCTGTGCAAAATCACATAGAAGCATCCAGGCATGCCTCCTTCAACCATGTCTGTTCCTACAGTTCGTGAAATGCCTTCTGTTGCACTGGATATGAAACACATGAAGGCATTCAACAGGGACTGAAGGATAGCCAGCTGTAAATCCATTGTTCTTCTATCTTCTGCAGACATGGACCCAGAAAGAGACTTGGGCAGCTCCTTTGTTAAGTCTCTATGAAACCTAGTCATGTATGCTAAATAATTCAGCAACCTTAAAGTAAAGGTAGCTGAACAGTAAACTCGCTTCCCAAACCAGTCCAATGCCCTGTACTCTGTTAGGGATATGGACAGATAAGCTTACTTCTGTGAGCTCCTCAAGGGCTGCCACTACTACTGTTGTATTCGCTGCTGGGCCTTTACTCTAATGACAGCAGTCTTTAGAGGCAACAACATATATGGCTGCTGTTCTGGGGATTGGTTCTGTGACACCCAGTTCCTTCCATGCCCAGTGAGAGATTAAATCCACCATCTCATCAGCCATGGGAGCCACTCATGGAGTATATGAGTTGGAAGTAAAAACCTCAAGGAACACAGATTCCTCCTGGGAAGGGGCTTTGGAAGACTAAATTCCTTTCTGTCTGAGAAGCTTGAGGATCTCCCCAAATGAAAATATAATGCAGTTCTGATGAAGTCCTATGTTTCCGTATGAAAGCACTTAAATAAAGAACTTTATTGTGGAATCCTCAAACGTTTGATCATGTGGCTTGTGACAGTGGCGCATTTAATTGTGGTTCTTAGCTTCTTGGTACTGAAAGCTCCTTTGGTTTTGTGTATTCCCTGAATGAGACATCCTCAAGGGGGTGATCTGGGGGTCCCCTCTCCTTCATCGAAATCTGTGTCTTCTGTCAAAGACTCCTTGGGGGAAGTCAATGTGTTTCCTCTTACACTTACACATCCAAGAAGCCTCCACAGTGGGAAGGTCTGGAGAGGACTCATAAGTCTGAGGGTGTCTTGAATGAGGACCACTTCAAGGCTATCCCAATGGGATAAACTGTGCAGGATCAGGACCCAGGGATATCAGTTGCAGAGCATGTGGACTCAAGAAGGGTAGAGATATCCATTCTCCAGCCACGGAGATGGCTCTCTCCACTCTCTCGAACTCAGAAGCTGCAGATGCCACACCAGCATGATGAGGAGCACCACGCCGACTCTGCTCTGAGACTGAAGTTGGAGCTGAGAGGTTCCGAGGGAAAGGGACAACTTCAACAGCTTTGGAGTTAAATACTTATCCCCAGAATTGACACCAAAATTTCATCTCTAAGATCCATCCAGCTCCTATGAAACTGCAGCCATTTGGCTCAGACACAATGCTGGAGATGAGGACGACAATAACTTTGGATCCAACATGGATAACCCATAAGAACTCAGGATCCAGCATACCCAAACCCACAGGTTTGTTAGGGACAGGAGGAGCCATAGGCAAGGGAGAGGGCCTAAAGCTCATGGGTCCAATGGAAGCTGGAGCTGGAAGAACTCCCAACTGAATTTGGGTCCTGAGGAACTTCCTCATCATTCTATCCACACCAGCTTTTGTCAAGCTTCTGGTAGACCTGATGGACCTCAATGATGAAGATGTAAAAGGTGGACACAAAGTTCTTGGAAAAGATCTCTCCTGTAGAAAGGGTGACCACAGCCTAGGAGAGACTGAATTCAGGGAAAACCTTGGATCCAATAAGGGAGGATTCTTGCACCATACCGGAATCAGATCCATAACATTAGTAGGATCTTAAAGCTTGAAAAATGTTGTTGTCAGACCTGAGGATAATATGGATCAGGGGAACATTTCCTCACCTCTCTGCCCTTTTGTTGAGCCTATCACGTGTCCTCCTTGTGTTTATCAGAGGATCTTCTCCTGGATGGGGAAGCTCCAGATGCAGATTTTGAAGAGTCACAAGGAATGAGACCGTTGAGCATGAGCTTATTCAAACATTCAATCATGGCTCAATGACCAAAGGCAGTGCAAATCGAGCAATCCATTTCTAGATGAGCTGCTCCCAAGCAATACACACACTTTAGGTTTGAATCAGAATTGGCATCTTGTGGCTACAAGCCTCACATTTCTTAAAACCAGTAGGCTTATCCAACACAGGCCCTGAAAAAAAAAAAGGAAAAACACTGGTACCACTACCAGCAATAGTAACAGAGATAAAGCAACTGGAATTGGCATCTTTAGAAAAGGGAAGGAGCAAGCTACATAGGAAAAAAATGGAAATTGTGGGAACAATGTATGCAAAGCAGGAACGAAGTTTAAGAGGCAAGATTTGAATGAGCTATATAATGCTTAACTGACAATGACTGGATGGTTAATAAGTGATGTATAATGTTTACAACTACACTTGTTTCAAAAGTGTCTGTGATGTAAACTGTAACTAAAGTGATATCATTTTGTATGTTTTTCATTTATATATATATATATATATATATATATATATATATATATATATATATATATATATATATAAGATTGCCTTTGCCATATGTGCAAATTTAATTAAGATGTTTGGGGGAAAAAAAAGAAAGAATCCACAGAGAAATCAGTGCAAATGTGTGTAGATATCTAAGGGCAAGAATACCAGCAATGGAATCAAAACTACTAGATATAACTAGTAAGAAAAAGAAAGGAAGACAGAAAGCATGAAAGACACCTAGATCAAATTTTTTTTAATGGTAAGTGAACAAATTTCAGTAGAAGGAAAAAAAACTACATTACTAGAAAAATAACAGCCAAGAAGCATAAAAAGACTTTGAAATAGAAAGTTTTTGAAGCACTTAACAGAATAGAAGCCTAAGCCAACAAATCAGACACTCCACGAGCAGTCAAACAAGATATGAGGTAATATTGGGGATATGAGGAGATTATGGGTAAGGGGAGTAGTCTCAACTACAGATCCAAAGTCGGGAAAAATTAGCCAAAGCCGGATCTGAAACCCATCAACTGAGGAATGGACGGAAAAGACATCAGATCATTAGTTCACAACTAAATATTCAAGAAGCCTGTTCATGAATGTTTAGCTACAAAGGGCTAAACTGCACAAGAAAATACATCCACACTCATCCAGAATAGAGTAATGGAATTAGTTTATTTAATATATCAATGAATCGAGCAACAGTTATGAGAAGACTTAAATCTTAAAGAATGTGTCACCTTTAGAGTGACACAAGGCAAGCCCTTGGATATTAGTCTGTGCTTTGGTGCTTCACAAGGCAGCTGGAAGTCCAGAGTAATTGCTAATGCCTGCTGCTAATATTATTCCAGAAATCCAGACACAGTTTTTTTTCCTGAGTTAATGAAATTCTCAAGTGCAACTCAATCAGGTTACACAGATCATCTGTATATCCCAGCAAACAACTTCCTTCACTGCTCATTCCTCATGGTGAAACTTTTCTGTAGGTGATGTAGAGATGCTGGGTCATGGGTTCAGTCTCTGTTGCCATGGATACAACTTGTTCTAATTTCCCATCAATTAGTCGAAATGTCCTTTTAATCTGTGTTCATGAAAAGAAATAGTACAGTATTAAGTTCTATTTTTATAATTTTCTTTGATGTTCACTTTTTCATTGTTTACTTAGTAATTTGCTTACAGTTTAGGAAATAGGACAATCCCACTGAACAATGAGCAAAGATTCAGACTCTCACTCCATAATTTCAACTAGTTTGGCAGGGTGACCAATTCATATATGACAAGCAATGATTAAAAAACAATATTTTTCATCGGCCTCTCAGTGTGACCAAAATGCAAACAAATGGGCAACGTACTAAGGAACACTGGTTTGAGGGTTACTTTGAGCTATGTGATCACAGCATACAGCACTATGAGACAAGAGGGCAGACAAGATAAAGGTTGGAGAGCATAACAGGGCCACACTTTGCATCCTTCACGTACACAGGACTGTGGATTCTTAAGGAGGGAGTTTCAATATTCAAAGGATGCACAGTCTGACGTCAGCATAATGTTGGGAGTGTTTAAATGAAATTATAGTGCATTTCAGTAATAAGGTGCAACAAAGGGTACAATATTGTGTGATGATGTCACTGTCACTGTTGTGCAAGTCAAAAGTAAGGAAAGGTTGAGATTTCCTAGCTCCCTGGACTGATGTTATATATTAATATGGGGCCATGAGGTAACAATGTTGTTATACCATGTCTCATTTAAAATAATATTTTCTTCAACTGAATTAGACAAGAGCATGCTATTGTTCAATATTCTCACTGCTACTGTGGTTTACTAGTCATCTGGTATTCAAACCTTTGCATAGCTATTCTATAACTTGCAGTTTCTGGAAATCAATACAGTGTATTTAAATTATTTTATAAACATCTTTACTGAATCGTCACATTTTTAAGTTGTAATGTAAGCTTAAAACATTAATAGAAACGAAAGCAAACCATTCTAACAAACAGCTTCCTTTGTTACTGTCATGTAGTATACATGTTTTATTTTCAAGAATTTTCATTCACTCCAACATTACACAAGTTGCTCAATTTCTACATTCCTTTAAACCTCACTTCTCCTCCTCCTCAACATTATTCTGCCTGCATTGTTCTAACAAGTTCCATTTACTTCTAAGATTCTCTTTAAAGATCAAACCTCCAGTCCTTTTATCTCCTTTACAATATCCAAACCTTCCTTTATGTTGGGAATAGATTTTGATTTCCACCTTCTAAAGACTTTTTGTCAGCCACTGATATCAAACTTAGTAAGGCCTTACTATAGCTGGATGAAACAGAACCTATATCCCAGCTCAAAAGAATGATTTCCTTAGTTTCAACCATGTGTTTCCCCCAACATTTCTAAGTATTCTGCTGGGATTTTTTTTTACAATCAACCTTCCCATCACACTTCTAGCATTTGCTATCTATTTGAAGAAATATGCTCTAGAGTCTATTTGGGGTATACAAACACCCATGTAAACACTTCTGTGCAAAAATCCTAAACCTTCTGGAATTTGTTGCATACTTGGGAACCTTCAAATTTCTTCCCACAAACTGCCTTTGCATTTTGGTTTCCAATATTTTCTAACATCCTCTAACTGATTCTTATGGTTATCATGCAATGTTATGTGCCTATTTACTTTGATGAGAGAGTTTTTATCTTGACGGGAATTACCCTTCCTGATTTTTGCCATAATTTTTTTCCTTTTCTTGTACATACTGTTTAATTTGGGATGCCACCAGGGCAGTTTGTTTCTGGGGCTAGCTCTGGTCTTACTTCTGGTAGGTACAGCAACCCCTCTGCAGCCACTGACATGGTTGTATAGAGTTGCTAACATCAATTCAGCACAGGCTAGTGTGTTCTTGGGGTTTGGAGGGGCATTGAATTTTGACAAATCATCACTCAATAACAGGTAATTTGCCTTGGAACAGTTCCTGTTACTGGTTTAAATAGGATTACAGAGTAAATTTTGATTTTGAAGGTGACAGCTTTATGGTTGGATCTTACCAGGGAGAAGAGACATGGGGGGGTGCAGCATTATCCCATATTTGTGAGCATGCGATCCAGTATTTTGGAGGCTCTAGTGGGTGTATTCATTTGGTCAAGGGTGTTTGTATTTACAAAGTCCACATATGCCTGTAGATCTGAGGTCATGTAGGATCCCCAATCTATAGAGGAGCAAGTAAAGTCTCCCATGTGTAGGGTGTTAGGTTGGATGGTAAGCGTCTCCAGTAGGTCAAAGTCTGCATTGTGAGCTTTTTGGGACACAGACAGTAAACTATAGCTGGCTAGGATATGGTATGTGATTTTGTTTGTGGTGATCTGCACATGGAGGAACTCCAGCATGTCATCCTGTTTGACCACCTTAGAGGTATGCTTGTTAATGATGTACAGCTACTGGTCTAAAAGTGTGGAAGGCACCGAAAACTTGTACTGTCAGTGTAGTCTGTGCCTCTTTAAACCATGTCTCGGTAACTGCATAGATATCTATATTCTTGAGTGTGAGGAGGGATTGGAGGGAGTGTAGTTTTTTTTTTTTTTTTTTTATTTAGGCTCCTGGCATTGAGTAGTAACACCTTGAGGTTCTGTTGTGTTTATTTTGCTATACTGATAGGTTTGTCAATCTGACATTGTCTAAAAAAGGCACTATGGGGGCAGACAAAGCCTTAGCCAGTATTCAAAAGCCCAAGGGAAATGTGCAGACCAACCTTGGCAAAGCAACTTAGTCTATTTGAACATGTCCTCACAAGCTGACAAACATTGGATCCCCTTAGAATGACAACAGAAAAACAGCCAGTTGTTGAAATCAGTCATTGTTTGCTCATATATCAATAAATAAATAAATAAATAAATACATTCATAATTACTCAACTTCCTAAAAATTAAATATAATAAAGGCACTTTTTTATTTTGCATTTTTGTATTTTTTTCTATTCCATATGTCTTTGGAGCTTTTCTCCCCGGGCCTCTACTGAAAATGGACATGTATCCAGCTAGACTAGCCCGGTCAACAAATGTAAAATAAATAAAATAAAATAAATAAATATTGTGGCATCTTTCTCCATGATGGTGAATATGCTGTCCAGTGCCAGGCTCATACCAGCCTGAGACTCAGTCTGAAAGCTTCATAATGTCTTTCCTCATATACTCCAGGGAGGTGCATCTCATAGGAAGTTACTAGGCTAATGGCCCTGGGGCCCTTACAAGCCTAGCCAAGAGTCTATCCCCATAAAGAACTCTCAGTCAGCACTTATCGCTCCTGTTAATGAGGGACAAAGGTGGAACCCCTGGGACAAATTTGTGGTTTCCTATCCACTCATCAAGGTTGCGCTTGAACAGGATCAGCGAGACACTCTGTTTGACATGTATGGGAAGTCTATTCCAGAGACGGGGCATCCTCTGGGAGACCAACCTATCTCTCCAGCAGGTTTTGTTGATGTCACATGTTATAGGTTTATAGGTGTGTACTAGGCTAATGGCCCTGGAGCCTTTACAAGCCTAGCCCATAGAAGTGCCCTGGCATCGTGCCACCCGACATTGGTTCCCAGTGCTTCTATCAAGCAGAGCCACTGGAGTGATCCCCGGGGTGAACTTTCTATTACCCAGCCACTCATCAAGATTACTCTTGAGGAGGGACAGTGAGGTGCTCTGCTTGACATGTATGGGAAGTCTATTCCATAGCATGGGCAGTCTCTGGATGAGGAACCTGTCCCTCCAGCATGTTCTGTTGATTGTGGTAATGAGGTTGAGGTCTCTGGAGCATGTGATGCGGAGGGATTGGGATTTCTTTAGATGTAGCATTTCTAACAGAGCTGGGTCAAACATGGCTTTGTAAACAAGCAATCTTGGCTGCCATGTCCCACATTACTAAAGAAATTAAAACAGGTCATTATCCTTTAAAAAGCTAATACCGCACAGCCAAACTGGATCTACAGCATGTCCCTTTAGCCTAGAAGCCCACAAACATAAATGGCTCTTTAATTTGGACATACAGTAGAAGAAAACTCTTTTTTACAGTTAGCTCCTTGTTATCAACCTAGCTCAATTTTTCTAACTGTTTGCTTAGTTTTATAATAGAGCTTACAGCATAAAAACACAATATCAAAAGATTAACTATAACATAAACCGTGAATCAGGGGTTAAAGGATACAGTTACTGACCTTAAAACTCTTGTGGTCTGTATTAGCCTCGCTAAGATCAGGCTCAATCCATGCCCCACCCTGCCCCCAAATTCCACCTGCCCCTAGAGGTGCTAAATTTATAGCCATATTGCCACACCCCTATTCACAGAACCAATCAGCTATCTTAGGAGCCACCCTAAATACAAAACCCTCCCTATTTCTTTACTATACCCTCGTCTATTGCCCTCCCATCTCCATTTTTAAATAATTGTTAGTTACAAACCTCTTCACTGCCTCCACAAACCTTAACCTCACCTTTCAAATTAAAGCCTTCCTACTGCCTTATACCCCTGCTGATAATTACCTATCTTCTCACAGAGTATGAACATCTCATCCTCCCAGGCCTTCACTACCCCAGATCCCAGACCAATACTCTTGCTCTTTCATGTAACTTTAATTACCCACTACTCCCCCTCCCTTCTAACTCCCTTACTACAAAAACACAATAGCTCATTCGAGCCAGTTAAGTTAACCCTAGAACTAAATACTACTACAACTCGCATTCAAACTTCACAAACTCATAATCAATTCACAAACTAACCTCACAATGGATGGGGACATCCACCCCAATCCTGGACCAACCCCACCTGATGCAACTAGCCCAATACATAATACCCTCACTAACCTGCAAAACTTAAACAACACCTCTAACTCTCTCCTGATCTGTCACCTAAATATTAGAAGCCTAAATAATAAAATCCATTACTTGCATGTACTCATGGCTGTACACTCCCCAGATATACTATGTCTTACTGAAACCTGGTTTAAACCGACCACCACTGACAAAGTACAGTTTTGTACCTACCATAAATGTAGATGCTAGAGTGCTAATACAGCTGCAGTCCTCACATATGGGTTCTCCTGCCGTCAGGCGGGTCCTCGGTCGGCCGAATTCCAAAGTCTAGGTCCGGCATCGGTTGTCGTCGCTTCTTCCTTGACGTCAGTGTGACAGGGGTATAAAAGAACCAGCCGACGCCATTTTCTTCAGTTTTTCTTGCCCCAGATGTCAGGTGCCCCCAGAAGGAAGGCAATACATAAAATTAGGTAATGATGCAATGCAATATAATCAAAAAACAGTAGTTGCAAGCAAATACACCATAAAAGAATACCCCTAGAGGGGAAGGAGGGAGGGAAACCTGGACTGCAGCTGTATTAGCACTCGAACATCTACATTTATGGTAGGTACAAAACTCTACTATGTTCATCGTGCATACAGCTGCAGTCCTCACATATGGGTAGAATCCCAAAGCTAAGAAAGGGGTGGTATGCACTAGGCATAACTAGGAGGAGCCAAAATGCCCTGCAAGACTGCAGTGGCAAAGCCTGCTCTAGATTTGAAGTATAATGGTAAGTTGTAGTGCTTGGAGAAGGTATGCACAGAACTCCAAGTGGCCGCTTCCAAGATATCCTTGGTAGGAACTCCTCAGAGGAAGGCTGCAGAGGTGGCTGTGGCCCTGGTGGAAAGAGTTCTAATGCCTGTAGGTACAGTTTTGCCATGAAAGGAATAGCAAAAGCATATGCAGTGGGCTATCCATTTTGAAATTGTCTGTTTGGAAATTGGCTTTCCTTGAGCTCCTAATGCATAGGCCACAAAGAGCTGTTCTGATTTTCTGAAAGGCTTTGTTCTGTCCAAATAATAACGCAGTTGTCTGTGGATGTCCAAGGAATGTAACAATCTCTCCCCTTTGTTTTGAGGATTAGGATAAAAAGTAGGTAAGTGTATGGCCTGATTTAAAGCTACCCTGGATACCACTTTAGGCATAAAGGACGGGTTGGTTCATAAGGAAACTCTGTCCTGATGGAAGATGATAAAAGGCTGGACAGCCATGAGAGCCTGTAATTCTGAAACTCTATGAGCTGAGGTGATAGCCAGAAGGAAGGCTGTTTTCCAGGACAAGTATTGCAAATCTGCTGAAGCAGCTGGCTCAAAAGGAGGCAGGGTCAGTTTTTCCAGAATGAAATTAAGATCCCAAGCAGGTATTGGTTGTTTCCTTAG
>NC_056733.1:1913980251-1914111848 GCF_019279795.1 Protopterus annectens
GAATGCCTGCTGTTCAGCCAACATCTCTACTGCTACGCTATTGCTTCCTGGCTTACTTTGCATATTTAGTTCTTATATGCTTTCCCACTGACTGCTAACTGTATCTGCACTACGGGCACGCCCGCGCAAATGAGCGCACTCACGGTTAAACTTTTTTACAATTTTAAAAAAATATATAACATGTTTATTTATATGTTTTCTGTTCATAGTCTGTGGGGGCATGTGTTGTGTTGTGTTTATTCATATTTCTGTGGACTCTGTCGTGGGTGTTTACTTTGGGCACTTTTCCTCTTCTGGGGGCGTGTCCGCTTACAGGCCTCGGCCTACGGACACGCGCCCTACTGTCTTACACAGACCGTGTTAGCCTTAGGTGTGATTCAGCATTTTCTCATGAATATGCAAAGCATGCTGACATCACTCCATTTATCTGCAGCCTCCGTGTATGACTTATAACTCTTACACGGAGGCTTTGTGAATCCTGCCCAGAATTTACATTTACTTAAATAAACTACAGCTTTTGATTCACAATTATGTCTACCTTGTATTTGATATGTTCTATTTCTTACTAAAAACTCAGTGCCAACTTCTATTTTGTGGCACCATTTGCAAAAACCACATTTTTTCATACCTAGCATTTCTATATTCTTATGTAAATCATTGTATTTCAACAAATCCTTCAAATTTCTCCCTCTTGTATACACTATAAGTGGATCTCCTACTATATTCCTTAACTCTTTTTCTTGGTTTAGTACGCTCCAATTTTTATCAAAAATCCATCTCAAAATGTTAGCTTCTTTACTATATGTAATTACTAATGCCTCCGAGAATCTATTATTCCTATCTTGGTTTGTACGCTGAGTTATTTGAGATGCAACGCTGTCTTCTCTTTCTCCTTCTATACTACAATTTTCAATTTGCATATTAGAGTTTTTTTTATCTAAAATAGGTTTAAAATAACCTCTCTTTCTTTTATTTATTACTTCTTCTATAATATCATTTAAAAAATGCTAGGATGTGATCTAGCAAAGAACATAGATCTTAAATTCGAACATTCTTCCAAAAAATTTTGCTCTTTAGTAATCATACGTGCAGCTCTAACTGTCCTTTTATGACGGACTTTTTTTGATGTTCAGGATGTGAGTTGCTATAATGTAATAAACTATTGGAATATGTTTCTTTCCTATGTATACGAGCCATATATCTATTTTCTTTATAGTCTTTAATAAGTTTTACATCTAGATATTCCATATAATCATTACTAATGCTCCATGTAAACTTAAAAAATGTTGTAGTTTGGCCTATATATAACAAAAATTCTTCCAATATGTCTGTTTTCCTTGCCAAATAATGCTGATGTCATCCTGAAACCTAAAGTATGATTTAATAAGTCTATTAAATCTACTATTAAAAACATAATTCTTCTCCCAATAGGCCATAGTTATATTAGCATAAGCTCCCCTACATGGGGAGCCCATCGCAATGCCTTTGGTCTGTAAATAATATTCATTTTTAAATACTAAAAAATTAGAATTCAAAACTATTTCTAATAACTCCATTAATAAATTAATTTTGTCTTGTTGTATGTGATTATCTTGTAACATTTCACTGGTCCATTCTAACCCTGTTTCTTGTGGGATAACTGTATACAAATCACATACATCAATTGTGACCAAGATGTCATTACTGTTGTATTCTATATTATTCATATGTTGTAGAAATGACCAGGAATCTTTACAAATTTGTTCTTGATTTTTGAGAATATTTTTAAATTCAAAGTCTATATACTTTGCAATTGCTGATGTAATAGAGTCCCTTCCATCTACTAAAGGATGCATAGGTAGATTAGAAATAGATTTATGCACTTTAGAGGTTCCAAATATCATGGGGACTCTGCCAGGTGATGCATTCAGATAATTATATAATTCTATACTGATGCGTCTTTCTATAAACATATCGTTTAGCTGCATATAAATTTTTTTGTATGCTCCATTAATTTCATTCATTGACACTTTCAAATATGTATCAGTATTTAAAATATTGTTTAAACTTCTATTAAAGTTCTGAACATCCATGATTACTGCCCCTCCCCCTTTATCTGGTTTCATTATACATTTTAAAACTGAATATGAATAATACTTTAGCAAAACATATTAATAGTCACCCAGACCATTCATTTACCTACACTATTATAGACCAAGTTATAACTGATGACAAGAAATCATGGAATGTACTTTTAGAAACTAAAGAATTAGAATGGCAAGTGAGTTTGCAAGCAGACACTTGGCCAGGTATAAATGAGCGTAGCTCCATAGCATCTCTACTTAAATTAAAAGCATTAAAAAGAAATAAAATTTGTCATCATTAAAGATAGATTAATAGAAATATAGAAACTGCTAAAGTTGATTATTCATAATAAATTACTGTATCAATAGGAGAGGTGGTAGAGATAAAAAGTGGCATAGAATAGACATATATAGCCACACAGTTTTTAGAATTTTCGAAACATATATATTTTTTATGGTGTATCGGCATTTGGGTGTAATGTATTTAATGGTTAAGTTAATTAATTTATATAAAATAATACATGTACATAAATTTTATATTTGCATTTTAAGTATTTTATATAAGAACATATATATGTTTATAGTAGGTAGGCTGCTGAGGGCAATAGGGAATTTAACATTTTTTATGTATTATTCGCTTTTTAATTGTTTATGTTAGTGAATGTGGTGTTGTAATATGTATTGTTTGACTTGGAAAGCAATTAATTAAGACAAAGGAAATGACATCATGATGACACCATTATTTGAAAGTTTAAAATTAACAGAATGTGTTAGATCGTTGTCTGATGAAGTATAATATTCTATTATATGAAAGCGCTCACAATACGTATTCTGTTATTTGTGGAATAAACTCAATTATTTCAGTTGGTCGTTCATTCCTGGATTATAATATGTTAGTTTGGTCTGCTTTCATGGCTCTGATTTTATGTTTGAAAAATGTAAACAATTTTTTTGGTTAAATGTCTTCATGCTTATGCTATGCCTGCGCCACTTCATGAATCGCTATATACCTTCATTTGCATGCTACACTGCTGGGCATGAGGTAATTAGAATACATGCACTGGGAGCTGCACAGCTCTGGCGTACACTGGTAGTGCAAGTGGAAACAGCTCGTACCTGAATTGCTCGGCGGCCATATTTGGCGTTAGATCACCGATGCTACTAAGGCACCTGGTGCAAGCTTCATGAATCCCGGGGTAAGTCTGTTCATTTAAGCTTGGGGATACACAGGATATCCTAGAATCCCTTCAGAAGGCAATGCATTTTCATTGGCTATAGAGTGGTGAGACATAGGATCCAAAGAAGCATGAATCTGCCACAGAAGGGTCTAAATCTTTTTTTTTTTTTTTTGGCTCTAATCATAGATGGCAGAGGAGTTGTGGGTATGACCTGGTTAGAATTAATATAACATTGTCTTACCTACTGGGAGTCACAAAGTCATAAAAAAAAAAAAAACAGTGTTTGCAGGCAGAAATGAGAGTGATGTGGAAGAAAGATAATTCCAATAGTAGTAGGAGCAACAGGCCTAACAAAAATGAATTTACAGCCATACTTAGATATGCTACTAATACATGTAATCCCATCTGAATTACAGAAGACTCAGTTCTGGGCATATTGTGAGTGCTCAGAAGGACACTCTTAGCTAACATCAAAGACTGAAACAATACTAAGTTCATGAACTTTAATTGTACCCTGACTTAAGAATGGTGTCCATCTGTGTCATGGTATTAGCACTGAGTTGCATTTGACTCTTATAATGACCACATAAACAGCCACTACTATCCACTGAGCTTACTAAGCAAGTAGGAAACAGAACTAGATTTCTAGGCCTTACTTCCATTCCAGACCAATATCTGCAGGAAATTTAGAGTCACAAATCTACCTACCACATGTCTTTAGATGTAGGAGGAAATTTGAGTATGAACAGAAAACTCACATGAATACAGGGAGGACATGTAGAGATCACACTTAGGACACCCCAGCCAAGAACCAAACTAGAGAACATCTTGCTGTGAGGTGACAATGCTACTCACTGTGACACGGTGCCACCTAAGAGCCGAAATACATAATTGCAAATAAATTATAGTAATTTAAAGTAGAATACTCTTAGTGTTCAAATAAAACAGCAGCCCACTTTAACCACTACATTGACTTCATAGATTATTACTAGGCTAACTGCCCTTGTGAGCCATTTTAAGCCTAGCCAATTAACCTTTGTGAGACTCAAACCTTGCGCTTTGTGTTTGTAAGGCAAACACCTTAACCATTAGGCCACCCTCCCAACCCCATTGGACTTATATCAGGTAATTTATTTTATACATGCATAAATGCATACATAATGAAGTCTAAGGAACCAATGGGGGGCATCAACATTTTATAAAACACATATATATTTGGTAGTCCACGTAACAAATCAAATATTTACCCATTTGGCGTTTTGCAGATCAGAGATGAAATGAAATAGTCCACATAACCACAGGAACACAGTCTATCCTTTTAGAAGTCGTAGGCTGTTCCTTAGTCAGGCCATTATTTCTACCCTGTAGTCCAGGTGACTCCTCTAATTATGTTCCAAAAGTTATCTTTAGTTGGGCTGTTGCATTCCAAATATCCATGGAGTTGTTGATAAGCTCCTATTCATGCTTCTGAACATCCATCTGAAGGATGAACTTCCTGCTTTGCTGTTGCAGCTTGCCTGTTTTTGTACAACATTGATTGGTAATAACTGCTTCATTAACTGGCAAATACATAGTTTTCCTAACTAAGACTGTAGGTATTTCTCATTTCCAAGACATGTTTAAATGCAAAAGCACTTTTTTCTCAAACTCACCAACTCTATTATTTTCTTTCCTGGTTGTCTACCTTTGTTATTTTGCCACATTTATTATTTCAATCAGTTTAAAGCAGAAATTTGTTTTCTGTGGAAGGCACTAACACTGATATCTGATCTAGGAAAAATTCTGTAAGTCAAGTATTTTGATACAAACTCTTTGTTGCATCTCCTGGGCTTTCTGCATGTTCTCCTTTACTATAGACATAGCCAGCTTTATTATAACTTACAAACTGATATAGTGTATGCCCACACTTTTAAATGGCATCCTTTCTTCTTCCCAAGTTTCCTTAATAATGTCAAGCAGTTCTCTCAGATGCATGCCTTACAAGAGTTCAAGCTTGAAGCTTGTGATGCCTCTTAACAACTCAACCCAATTCTTTCTACTTGTATCAGTGATTTCTCTTATAATTTAACTTATAAGTACTGACATGACTGATACACTACCCTTGTCATAAAAGGAGTACCTTTGTCAGAAAGCATTTGTTTAGGATTACCCATTCTGGAGAGTAACAGTACCAATTCTTTAAAAACAAACAAAAAACAGTACCAATTCTCTAACAACAGGCTTATCATTAGTTTTGTGTAATGGCACTGCCTTTGAATTTTTTGGCATAGTCCATTATTATTTGAATATACTGATACCCATTGTGGAAATATAATAGTGGCCTTGCATTGTCCAAAACAGTTCATTCCAACTGCAGATTTATAACAGGCACTGGAATCAGGGGATTCTTATATCCAGGATGAGGTACAGTTTTGTGGCATTTTGTACAAGAAGCACAGAAGTGTTCTCTTTTTCATTATGCTTGCTGATCTGGGTAGTACTCTTGTCCTAGTTTAGTTCATCTGCAGGTGTCCTAACATGTGATTATGGGCTAGCTGGATTACTAGTGCACTATAATATTTTAGAACTATCAGTTGATACAAAATTCCTTTTCTTTGTATACCCTATATAAAAATCATCATTTAACTCAAAATAGGGGTAAGAAATAATGGGAACATGTTGTTTGTTGTCTTCCTCTGCACCACTGATTATGTTTTTTTCTTGCTATACTTAAAGTATCATGTTCTCACTGTCGTTCATTAACATTTATATGGCTTACCTGTAATTTACTTACTTCAGTAACTTGCCTTGAGGTGGAAGGTGACATCAAAACTTCTATGTCTTCCCTTCCCATGTAAAAAAGCAATTCTAGGAATAATCACCTTCTGATTTATTATCTGTGACAGGTGTACAAATATATTGGTGCTCTCCATCCTTTTAAGTTGCTCTGCCTTTATAGTATGAATGGAAAACACTGTCTCACTTTCCATTCTTTCTCTGTATTACCTTTTTTTGTAATGGCTATTTCAGTACAAAATATAGCCTCAGTTTTAATCCTTTCTTTACTTACAGATACATGTTGCTTAGATTCTATTTTCACTAGAATTTTATTTTCTGCTTTATGTTACCAGAAGTGGAATCAGACCTCTTAATTTCCTTATCTGTGTCACTTTTAGTGTTTATTGCCACTCTTTATTCTGATGATCATCATTTGAGTACCCGGCTTCTTCTGTATCTTTTTTGATGGTAATACCTCAGACTTCTGTCTTATATGGCTTTTTTTTCTTTGGAGTTTCCAGTTGGTTCACTTTCAGTTATTATACTGATATCTGTTGCATTTTTGTTTTTTGTAGTTTTATCATTGGGATAGGTTTCTGATAACAGACAGGATCCTTTTTAATTTCGAACCAAAATCAAATTCTAGTTTATTTTTAACTTATTTGCTGCCTCCTTTCTCTTGGTTTTGATTCCAAACCCCTATATGAGTGTCACCACCTTTCTCTTTCCCCTCATTTCCATATTGAGTAGGATGTACTGAGCTGCTGTTGTTCTACCTCTTTCTTATTAAGTGTATCAGCCTGCCACACCATCTCTATGGATTTTCCCACCTCCCACATTTCCATAGTTAGGCTTGCCACCTTTTATTGTGGCTAAAACCAGATTTAGACCACACCACTTTTACCTCCCACAGCCCCAATCATGCCCTGCCCACTTTCCACCCATCTGCAGATTTACTATGCTTTTTGTAAACAAGAAGAGTGAATCTTCCAATTTAACAAACTCTGATAGTCTGTTTATTTTTTTAAACAGAATACTGGAGTTGGTACAATGTTTTCCTGACTAGTGGACAATCAGTTTGATTTCTGGACAGTCAGGAAAAAATGGATAGGTGTCAACACTATCCATAGTGCTTTTAAAGGGAGAAATCATTTCCTAATATTACATCATGAGCCAAATTAGAGATTACAACTACAGGATGTTTCAGTTTTTCCAGAACTGTTTGAATTTCAACATGCATGAGGGGGGATGTTTTCTATTACTATGGATGTAAATTACCTCCAAGCTGTGCTTGTTGCATACCAGAGGACTCTTGACAAAGGTAACCATGCTTCCAGAGTCTAGCAGAGCTTATATTTCCATTTTCTGTAGAAATGTAATGCACTTCAGCAGCTTAGTTGTGGCACAATGACTTAATGCTGACTTGATTATCTTAATTTGTAGCATACATTTCAGTTTTTACATTTCTATTACTTGCAATTCCTAAAACATGAGTAGCACAGAACTTAGCAACGTGAACCCTGCTACCACTCTTGAAACAATCTAAGACATTACTTGCTGATTTTTTGCTTCACAGAATATGACACATTTCATACTGCAGTTTTAGACTTAAAAGCAACAATTCCATTTTAAACATTGTGTCATTAACTAATAAGCATTTTACTAAAGTTACTAGTTGTTCATAGTTCTTGTGATCACTTTGCATCGCTTATTTTCTTATATTAATAGTCAGAACACTTTTAAACCTATTTACTGCTAAAAAATTCTAGCATCTTCAGTTTTCTGTTGCTGTCATATTCTAGCATATTTACAAAATATATAGTCATGCATCTGAATTGTTACGAGTTTGACTTCATTACATTTTGTTTCTTGTTTTTCATAGGTGATTTCAGGCCTTGTCAAAAATTCCTTTTTTATTTTGTCATAGTCCATGTAATCACCTCTTTCCATGTCCATATACATGCACAGTGCATTTCCTGTTTGCTGGGATGACAGCATGTTCACACAGTCTGCAGAGTCTTTGTTCTTTGTTGTGGCGTACTGCCTAAAAGCTACCATTTATGATTCCAGGTCATCCTTGCTTTTTTCAAGGTAGGCACATTTTTAGGGTTAGCAGCTGTATTTGTCAGTACAACAAGCTCTTACTGCAATTGTACCAACTTCTGATTTGTCTCTACTTCTGACTCAGTGAGCATTTCCAGTAAGTTACCTGGAAGCAGTAGAAGAAGAAAAAAATCCAGTAGCAGAAATGCTTCAGGAAAATGATAACTGTTCTGTAGGTAATTAGTAGCAGAATGTGTACAGAACATGGTTGCAGAGGTTTTGCAAGGAAAAGTATATGATGAATCCTTGGCCAACTAAATGCACATGCACACCCCACAAGTGTAAGTCCAAGGAATCACTGGATCACCAGTTTGAATAAAACATGTTTATTCAGCAGTTCTTATCACAGATCAAAATATTTGTCCATTTGCCTTTGCATGTTTTCAGAATGAAAATAAAACAGTTTTTCTTGGTTACTTTCCAACAACTGTTTATAGCCTGTGCTTCTCTTCCATGCAACAGGCTATCTTATTAGAAGGCCAGGGATGTAGCTTCAATCAGGCCACAATTCCAGCTCAGCAGTCCAGGTGATTACTCCCAAGTATACTACACTAGTTAGCCTGGTTGTTGGGCTGTCACAGTCTATACCACCAGGGTCTTTTAGGTAAGTTTTTACTCACACTTTTAAAATTTCATATGAAGAATGAACTTCCTGTCTTAGAGTTGCAGGTTCCCTCTTTTTGTATGGTACCAGTTTGCAATTAGTGCCTTGTTAAAAGGCTAATACATTGTTTTCCTGACAAGCAATGTGAACACTTCTCATTATCAAGGCACACATACCTTTTTCATACTCAACATGTCGCAAGATACCTATACACTGTCACTGTGTGTGTGTGTGTGTGTGTGTGTGTGTGTGTGTGTGTGTGTATATATATATAAATATATATTATAAAATATCTGTATCTATCTATATATATTACGTGTGTGTGTGTCTATCTATACATATTATACACACTATTGCTCCAATTATTTGAACACATCTATCTAACCACGTTTTAGTAATATAGTAATATGTCCATTTATATGACAATATGGCTATAATGCATAATAATTTTGATCTAATTTTTGGTTACTCGATCTGTTGCATACCTTCTTCAGTCACAACCCATCTCCAAGGACAAAAATAAATGCCTAATGTATGGAATAATTTATAGCAGCAACCTGCCAATATGATTTGAAAGGCTGAAGGAAACTCGACTAGTCAGTGAAAATGCACACAGAAAAGGAAAGCATGCAAGCAGCTGAAACTGTGGGAGTATGTTTAAATTCAGTATCTGCAAGCTGTGACATGTAAAATCGTAACCAGTGAACAACAAATGCTGTTCAGCAGGGCTGCCTTTAAGGATAAGACAAACAAGGTGGTCACTAGTAACCGAAAACACAGCAAACCTGTTGTTTAAAAAGTAAGATGCAGCCGATGCCAATGAGGAGATGTAAAGCAATGCCAATAAAATGCTTATAGCACAAAAACCAATACGAACAGGAAGCCACCACACGTTCCTTCTTTAAAACCGTTTTATTGACCTAGGTTTCGTCCATACAAACTTCTTCAGAATACATACTGTTATCTCAACACAAGATTTATATATGATTTAAGTCATTGAATAATTACTTAATTGAAGTAATTAACTTTCAATAATAAGTTCTTAAAAGGGAAATAACACATTTCATAAGATGGAATCAAATGTACCAACCATATAAGTGTATATTAAACCCAATGTTCAATATAAGTTGTATGTATACACAATATGTTAAAAATGAATAATTATACTAAAACTGAATTAAATATATACAACAAATTAACTTAATATACTATACAATATCTTAAAAATATATGTATATATACCCTATTATACAATATCTGTATTTTTACTTATATATTAAATACTATCTTGTATGTGCATAAAATATGATATATAATGTATGCATATGATATGTATGATATAAATATATATGTATAATATTGCACTTCACTATTACGTTGTATTGTAAAAAATTATACCAATATAACAATTTTCTACATATGTTGTTAGTATACTTAAATACATAAAGTAACATTAATCCATAAAATGGATTAAATAATAATGTTAAATTCAATAGTTAGAGCATATTTAAAAACTACTAACAAAGTTACTACAAACATCTTATTATTTGATGTTATTATGTACATTCTCCACCATTTAGACACTAGAAACAATATTGATGTAATAAATTTTTAACATAAATAGAATCATATATATAACATATAAAGATGAGTTGTTATATATACATAACACATCAACTATTTCCCATAGACACTATTCAATTTCAATAATGGCATAATAGTCAAATATTCATTTATACCTGGTGGATTACATGAATTCAGACATATCTGCCATTTCAATTCCTCCATGTCTAAATGGTGTATTGTTGTTTTTCCTTGCATGTCATGTTTAACTTGATCAATAATCATAAATTTAAATTTATGTTCTTTATTTTCGGTTATGTGTCTTGCTAAAGCATTAGTACTTTTTTGATGTCGTATATCTAAAAGATGTTCTTTTATTCGTTCTCTGAATTGTCTTTTTGTTTTTCCT
Organism: Protopterus annectens; assembly: GCF_019279795.1. Lineage (NCBI taxonomy): Eukaryota > Metazoa > Chordata > Ceratodontiformes > Protopteridae > Protopterus > Protopterus annectens. The sequence goes on from NC_056733.1 coordinate 1,913,990,929, forward strand.
ATATAGAAAGCTTTACATTGTTGACACAGAGCCGTATATACCACATTTGATGTTAAACAATTGTAATGCCCATTTATCCTTATATTACAACCATTAATTATCATTTCTGTACCTGAGCCATATATATAACTACATATAGTGCATGTTCCACATTTAAAATTACCTTTGTTTTTGTTACTATATGTGTTATTATTTCCTTTATTCTCTAAAATGTTTTTGAAAGATGGACTCTTCTTGTATACAAATTTTATTTTACCTTGAAACAACTGTCTCCAAATTTTTTCATTCATAAAGAACTCCCAATTTTTTCTAATTATATTCTCTATTTCTTTAAAACAATCATTATAATTAATAATATACAATGGAACATTATTATAATATTCTTTCTCTGTTATTCCTTTATCATCCGATATTATTTTATTTATAGAACCAGTTTTTAATATTGCAGTATAAGTTCCATTTTTTCTCTTGTTTAATATTTCATTTTATATTCTAACACAAAACTGTTCAGGATATCCTCTATTCATGAATAATTGCATAATATATTTCAGTTCTTCTATGAAATCTTGTTCTTCACTTACCATTCTGGCTGCCCTGACCATCTGCCCTTTAATTATGGCTTTTTTCTGATGGTCAGGGTGCCAACTATTAAAATGCAAATATGCATTAGAAAAGGTAGGTTTTCTATGTATTTTAGTTTTCAAGTTGTTAGTTTCTTTATCATATATTATATCTATATCCAAAAACGTGATTTTTTCCTCATGGACATGATATGTAAATCTTAAAAATCTTATTGTATTATTTATATATTCAAAAAAAGTTTCCAAAATGTCTTTTTCTTCGTCCCAAATAATAAAGATATCATCTAAATATCTTGTATACATAATAAGATGTTTGTGAAAATTTGTCTGAAACAAATAATTATATTCCCAATAGCTCATTATAAGGTTTGCATACATGGGGGCAAATGGTGCCCCCATGGCTACTCCATGCATTTGTTGATAATAACTTCCTTCAAAGTATATAAAGTTATTCTTCAATACAATATCCATCAAATTTATTAAAGTGTTAATTTTATCTTGTTCGTATAAATGTGTCTCAAACAATTGTTCTTCAAGCCATATCAGGCCAATATCTTGTGGAATCGTAGTAAACAGATTTACAACATCAATTGTTACAAAAGTGTATTCATTTTTCATGTTTATCTCTTTTAGTTTACTCAAAAAATCCCATGAGTCCTTTGTTATATATGTAAAACATTTCATACTCTCTTTGAAAAAATAGTCCAAGTAGTGACTTATGTTACATGTTACACTTCTATTTCCATCCACTATGGGTCTAAATTCCAAATTATTGAGGCCTTTATGTATTTTTGGTATTCCGAAGATACCACTAATTACTGGATGTTCATTTTGTAAAAATTCGTGTTCATCTTCTGTAATTTCCCCTTGGTATAACATATCATCCAGTAATACTTCAATTCTTTTAAACGCTATGTTCACTTGGTTCTTACTTATTTGAGTGTAAGTATCACTTAATAACATGTTAGTCATATAAGAACTATAATCATTATAATCTAGTATTACTATACCATTGCCTTTATCTGGCCTCATAATTCTTAACTGCAAGTCATTACTAATATCATTAAGCATTTGTTCTTCCTTTTGACTCATGTTTGAATTCTTTTTATATTTGTATTTTTTGTAAAACATTCTTACATCATATTCAGTTCTTTTTTCAAAATTCGCTATTCCTTCATTCATTGGTGGATTGAATAAACTAGGTTTTATGAATCTTTTATTTTGCTGCCCTCGAAAATCAATTTTATTATTAAAAAATGATTTTAGATTCAATTTACGTGAGAACAATTTTAAATCCAATATAGTATCTACTACTTTGCCTTTTGTACAAGGAATAAAATTAAACCCTTTAGAAAACAAATTAGCATGTTCCATAGTTATATTCCTTGAAGAATAATTATATACCTTGAAGTCCTGTTGTATGTTTGTCACTATATTAGGGTTACTTAAAAAAGTACAATCATTGACATCAGGTACTAAGCTATTATTGAGTTGTGTAGTTGCATTTGTAAGTTGCATTTCCATACAATTCTCATTATTAACCCCATAAATATCTGGATTACAATCTATATAAAAGTTAACCATGTTACTACAACTTTCTTCATTTTCATGTACATATGTTTGTTTGTCATCATTTGTAAAATAAACATTGTTGGTTCCTTTGTTTAAGTCATTTTCATTAAACTCATATATGCTCAAATCCAATAATGCATCATTAGTTATATAATCAAAATTATCTAATATAAACTCAGGTGTATTGGAATTGTTGTTATTGTACAATGCACTTGAAATATTGTCATCAACTACTGAGTTAACTGCACAATTCAAATTACTAATAGAAGAAACCAATTTTTTATCCCTATCTACACATATATCAAAATTAATACTATTATGCGATGCACATACAATATCAGTATTCAATACTATTTCTGCTTCAGAATTTGAATTACTTAAAAAAGGCGCCAAGTTATTACTTATATCTACATATTCAACGGAATCAATAATGGTGTTTGAACAATGCGTACTCACATTATAATGTTCTGTACAATGTCCTTGGGGCCATTGAATATGAAAAGAATCAACCAAAGTGTTCTTTTTGTTGATGCCCGCCTGTTTCAATGCGACCGGAGCTACGTTTTCCGTTTTCTCCCCGTTGTGTATTGACCCAAAAAAGTTTGTTTCGGTTTGGCGCCTTTTTGCTCATATTCGTGTTGATTGCTATACCCGTTTTGGTTCCTCAATCGGTTAGATCGTCTGACACCTTCTTCTGTGTTATCCTCACGCTCATTATGGATATTTTCCTCATCTCCTTCGTAAGGCGAATTGACGTCATCTACGCTCGCCAAAAGGTGCTCGGCATGTTGGTTACCATGGTATTGACCCTTTAGGTTGCCAGATTTAGGATATGCTTGTTGTTGTGCATATCTATGTATATCGCATTGGATTTTAGCGTTTTTCTTTTTAAATAAAATGTCACAACTGTTGATAACATCAGAAATAATATGTGTATACTGGTCATATGAATGTTCAAAAAGAAGATCTTTGGAAATATTGTGGTTTAGTTCATCTAGTTGGTTTAACAGTTCTTCTATTTTTAAACCATTATGTTTGACCATAATTTCCATCAACCGGATACCACAGTTATCAAACAAGGCATGTAAATCTTGTAACATGCTTTCATTATGCTCACAGCCATTGGGGTACTAGGTGGTCACCTGGGTGTGCAGTACAATTAGGGGAAGCATTTACCCCCACCATTAACCTGATAAAAATCCCACCCTCTAATTTTAATTTCAGTGACAGTAACAAGACAGCATTTGTACCAGCATGTGGCTCTTGCTGCTCAACAGTGTGTCAAAAATGGGAACAGTGACAGTCTCTAAGAGGTGAAAGAACTTTGTGAATTTTACTACAGCCTTCTGGATCTCAGTAACTTTACTTCTTATGCTATGAAACAGCTTCCCAAATATCAGCAACAAGGACTGGGAGCCAAATTATACGTGTTGAATATGATCTGGGTCAGAGGGCATTTTTTTTGTTTCAGCAAGAAGGCAGTGGATAAAGTTTCATTTGAGATAAGAAGTTGGTTGGAGTGTGCACTTTTAAAAGTGAAGCAAAATCTAAGGGAGCGGCAAAAGCCAACACATTCTGGCTAGGCTTATAAATGCCTTTGGGCAGATAGCCTTGTACCTACCTATGAACCTATAAAAAAAATGTCAGCCACTTAAAACATGGTGTGCACTCCCACCTCCTTTGGCACTGCGGTTACTGCAAGTGCAGGTACTGCCCAAAGACTTTTGTTATAAAGCATGCATTTATTAAAATTATCAGGGAGGATGTGAAAACCATACTGCTGAGATCAATATATATTTTCTTAACTTTAAGAGCATGTGGAAAATGAGCATTGATACATTGGACTTTGACCAGTGCCTGCCACACCAAAAAATGTTCACATTGTACTGTTGGAGACCAAGGGATAGCTATAACATGGGCTTTGCAGTAGTGCCTTTCAGTGCCACCTTACCAATTGTAGTCATTAGCTAAAACTATTGTATTCACACACAATGATTTCCATGAGGGACGGATAATATCATTCAAATGCAAATACTCTTTCTGCTTTTAGAGTAACAGTTTGTTACCTCCTAGACCACTGTTGTGCACTCAGGACACAATAAATGTATACTCTTAAAATGAGAAAACCATACTATCAACTTATGGTAGCTATGGCTGATTAGTCTTTTTTAGAAGGTGGGGAGCGACAGCTATAATTTACAAGTTTGGGGTAATTGCTTTTAAGCACATTAATAGACAGACATACACAAGATTTTAAAATTATATAAAGTCTAAGGATGTTCAAAAATGTGAAAACAATTTTAATATACATGTGGCATTTTCATCTGTCAATAAGACTTCTTCAGAGTAAAAACAAATCAAGAAAGCACACCCATTTTATGAGTGCAATCAAGACACATGGTTGAAAAGCAATAAATGCATCAAACTTAATGCAAAATTTGCATAAAACTAGATTTTATATCACCAGCTTGTGAAACAGCTAAAGCATATCAAAGGCAAGACAGCATTTGCACGTAATTAAACAATTATTCATACCAGAAGAATAAAGGAGAATCTAAAAAAAATGAAAAATGTGTATGTCAGGGCTGATGGAATAATTACTTCTCATACTAGGAGAAACAAATAAAACAGAAAATCCTAACTCAGGGCTCTAAGTTTCAAATTTATATTCTTACATGGGGAGATATAAGATATTTTTAGCAGGCAGATGTCAGAAAAGCACAATCAGCAAGTTTGTCCTCCTCCTCATCCTCTTACTGATAACTGAATAAAACTTTAATTTATCTTCCTCAGATTTGTATGACATTTTAGCTGTTGTAAAGGGCCCAGAGGCAAAATGAATAGATATGAGCACGTGACTGTCAACAGCAGTCTGAATCTGTAATCCATGACCATGTTTTGTTATTACCTCTAGTCCATAAAGTCCACTGAACTCTTGAGCAACAAACAGAGACTAACCAAATTGTATTTCTGCACTATACATTTAGGGAAAAATCATATGACTTGAAGAAACTCTAAAGGACTGCCCTGGGATGATGCTACAATGGGGAGTATTCGGATAGCAGAGTCCTTTCAGAAAACGTCCCTGAAAAATTAATTTTGATGGTGCTGCTGAAACCAAAGTCTGATTAAGACACAAAGTCATGTTGGCTATTTACTACTGAAATCAAAGTCTGGTTATAACACAGAGTCTTGCATAGCTGTGCTTGAAGTCTTTTTAAGACACAGAGCCTTGCAGGCTACATGCTGATAACAAAATATGCTTTGCAGCACTGTACTACATTAACTTTAAGTGCACTTACTAATAAACCACTTATTTTTATAATAAACAACACGTTCAATGCTGCTGCAGCTACAGCTTTAATGTCCAAAGTTTGCTCTTTATTACAAATACAGATGATAACCTTTCATTCTCCATTTACCTCAGAACCTAAGTTCCTACATACCTTAACACAGCTTAGTTTTACAGTCTTTATATACCCTTTCAATCACAAACTTTCAATCCTGTTTTTTCTTTTAGTGTCCTTTTTCGGATTCTTTAAGGAAACATCTGTGGGGAAGCACATAATGTCTGTTTTTAGATTTTGCTGTTGTTTTTCTGAGAAACTATTTAATATTTACTTGTAAGTACTTCTGCTGATGTTGTGAGAATGCACACAGTATCTCCATTTCAGAATTGTTTTCTTGCTGATTCCATGAGAAGGCATGTCCATTAACAGGTCTGTAAGGAAGCATCTGTGAGGAAGCAGTCAAACTGTTCTGCTGATGTGAGAAAAGCATGCAATTTTTGTTTTCCAGAATTGTTTTTTAAAATTTCTGCTGATACTGTGAGGAAGCTTGTCTATTAATAGATGTTCATTGTGTTTCAACACACCACTTATTTATACATAGTATGGATGCCCATTTTACATTGCTAAGCTCTATTCCTACATTTAAGCAACATTTTTTTATTCTACGCTTTATTTTTCAGAGTATTTACAGCAGAATAGGTTTTAATCTTTTATTCACTGTTCAGCACACGCTAACAGTTCCCCTTTTTATTTTAAATCAGGAAGACAAATTCATCATTGCTTGGTGAAATATTTTCATTATGACAATTGACAACAGTAACTTGCTGAATAATTTTTAAGAAAACTTTAACACATATGAATAACATGCAACCAAGTATAACAATAACAATTATAGCAATTAAAAACAAAATGATTTTTCCTGTCCACCCCATGAACAAATCACTAAACCATGCACTCCAGTTGTCATTCCAGTTTTTCTACTATGTTGTGATACTTGCACAATAACTTGAAAATGCATTTTTAAAGACTCTGGGCCAGATTCACGAAGCCTCCGTGTAAGAGTTATAACTCTTACACGGAGGCTGCAGTTAAACGGTGTGATGTCAGCATGTCATGCATATGCATGAGGTGCATGAGGCATGCTGAATCACACCAGTAACTCTTACACGGTCCGTGTAAGAGAGTAGGGTGCGTGCCTGTAGGCTAAGCCCTGCAAGCGGACACGCCCCCGGAAGACTATAATGGCTGAAAGTAAACAGCCAAGAGAGAGGCCATGGAAATGTGAATAAACACACTACACAACACATGCCCCGACTGACCATCAGTGTATAAAGTGAAGAGATGTTATAAAATTAAAGTAAAACCTTTTTTTTTTTTTAAAACCCCGTAAATGTTTGCTACTGTGTGCCAGGGTGTGCTGGGTGTGCTACTAGCGCAATCACAGTTAGCAGTCAGTGGAAAAGGATATAAGAACTAAATATGCAGAGTAAGCCAAGAAGTAATAGCTTAGCGGTAGAGTTTCCGGCCTAAGAGTAGGCATGCAGGGTTCGAGCCCCCACAGCAACCTTTTTTTGCTTTTTTGTAAATAAGCACTAAAAAGCCCCCTGACAGTATTGTACAAATGTAAATGTATTCCCTTTTGTAAAATGGAATGAAATGTAACATATATTTTGAAGTAACACAATAATAAAAATAGTCAGAAATGTACTGATAGCTAAGCTGCTGTGAGACAGACTGCCCGTAGCTGAGTACTGTTTAACAAGCTGCAAACTGCATGCCCGTTGCTAAGCACCGGTTTAATAGGCTGAAACTGTTTGCAACTAGCTGTGCTTAGCTGAACATGTGTGTCACTAGCCAATTAAGATTTATCCCAGCGCACACCGTTTGCGCGCCGCTCCCACAAGCTAACTGCCAGTGCGCATGCGTTAGCTCCGCGCAAACGAGCGCAGACCTGGTTTAAAGTGCTTAAAAGTGCCTTTATGGCACTTTGATTGACAGGTCCTGTACTCAGTTTGAAAGTTTGCAAAGAAAAATAAATTCCCACTGTCAGTCTCAAACCCAGGACCTTGGTAACATTAGTCTGTATGACCTACCACTAAGCCATGCTTGCCTTACAAGAACACAGTGCTAAAATAAATATAACATATAATAGTAGGAATCAGTATAAAGGCAATATAGGAGGTGTACTATCCAAAGCATGTCAGGTAGAGTTTCAATGGCCAAATTACTGGATTCCCATACTAGTTCAGTGTTAACAGAAACAGCCCTGCTACTTGTTAGCTTGTACATAATAAAGTAAGGTAATGTACATATATGAAGGTATGTATATCTACACATACAGATATATAAATATATATTAATACATATGAAATATAGTTGTAGGTGTCAGTATCCATACACACTCACTACAGGAAACAGTGAAGATAAATGCAGCAACCAGAATCTGCAGCACAGCCTGGCTCCTGTGAGACCTACTAACCCCTTTAACTGCTTACAGGTGCCTCCAGCACTTTGATTGATAGGCCCTATACTCAAGTCATAAGCAGAATATAAGCATACTAGTAGGCCCTACCCCAAGACCATTGTAACACTAGTCTGTATGACCTACCACTAAGCCATGACTCTCATACAGGAATATAGTGCTAAATAAGTGGAACATGTAATAGTAGGAATGTAGATAAAGGCAATATAGTATGACTACTAACTAAAGCATGTCAGGCAGACTTTTATAGTCCCAATTACTGGATTTTCCCATACTAGTGTAGTGTTAACAGAAACAGCCCTGCTAATTGTTAGCTCGTACCCAATAATGTCAGCTAATGTACATATATGAAAGTATGTATATGTACACAGATATATATATATATTTATATAGCAATACATATGACATATAGTTGTAGGTGTCAGTATGCATACACACTCACTACAGGGAACAGGCAAGAGAAATGCAGCAACCTGAATCTACAACACAGCATGAAGCATGGGAGATGTACTAACCTTCACACTCACAGAACACTGTCAACAGCATACCAGCATAGTCCACGCCCTACAATCTGAAAGGGCAACGCCGATCTCACATACCCTTTTATAGCAGTGTCCTGAAATCACAGTGAGACATGCAATCAGTACACACCTGGCTGCATGCAATTAGCAAATGCTGTCTTACAATTGGTGCAGAGGCCATCACATGGACCTATGCAGATACCTACAAAAGCAATGAGTACCCACACTACACTCATGCAATACATTCATTGCACAAAACCGACAGAGAAAGAGAGAGAGAGACACAGAGAGAACAAAACAGAAATAAAGACAGCCAGCAGCAAAACCAGCAGCAGCAGCAGCAGCAGCAAACTTCAAGCAGCACCAGTGACACACCAACAGCTGCCACAAACACAGGTAATGCAAAGTAGCAGGTTGATACTGCGTTTACTGTGACACCTCCAAATGTATCATAGTTCACTATCTATAGGTATGTGCATGAGATAGGTTGTGTGTACATAGTCCTGAAATATAAACATATGTAATATTGCTGTACATGTTACCCATACTTAACACTTCCATAGCTTAGAACACAAGGCCAGTTGTGCATATGATGCAGTAGTTCCCAGGGTCAGTAGAGGTTCCTCCTCAATGGTGTGGGACCACTGTGTATGTATGGCACTGTTCAGGTACATATCCTGTAGTATGGCCAGGGATTAATATCAGTCTGTCATGTGGTGCTATGTCCTCCAGGGGTGAATGTAGCACACATCCAGGGATACCATTTCGTAACAGTGATGCTATGTGTTCTGCAATGATGAAGGTGGCTCTCACCTGGACATGTGAGAGGATAGGGAGGTGACAGTCATGTGGGATAACTAATACCACATGTGTAGGAGAATGGGGGGGGGGACCTGCACATAAACTGACTGCAACAATGTTGCCAATATCTGTGTATGTGGTGAATGTGAAGCATCTTAACACTGCTGACCACAGATGCCTTGCTGTCATGTGAATCTGCCCTGTGCTGCAGTAGCCTCCTACTATTTTTATACAATATGCCTGTATCTGTACTCCACTGGACATGATTAATAAGTGGTGTGTAGTTGTTCTGGGTTAGATATGTGTGTGCACAGTACATGCAGTATGTGGGATGTCTGCGGTAAGCATATGCAAAGGTGCTGGCGGTGTGTGTTGTGGCTACCACTGGCCCAATGGGCTGCATGGATAGCATCACTGTCATAACTACTGAATAACTGTGTAATTAAATGCATACATAGCAAGGTAGTGTACTGTGCTTGTGGTGTTGTTCGGATATGTAAATCCAGGCTGAGTAATGTGTGCACATCACAGGGTTGGGATGGATGGCAACACACATCCAGTATGTAGGGATGAACACCCAGAATGTGTCAGACGTGTCGCCTGTGCAGAAGTATCGGCCATTACCTGTGCATCCCCCACAACACACACACATGCAACATATGGCAGAAGTACTATAGCAGTACACACATGTTCATAGGTTCATACTAGGCTATTTGCCCTAGGGCATTGGTGAGCCTAGTAGAATGTGTTTGTCTTTCACCACCCAATTACAAGTTATGCTGCTATGCCCTTGTCCGATGTTAGTATACTGTGCCTCTGTCTAACAGTGACATAGAAGTGATACCTGGGGTACAACTATGATCTACATCCAGTCATCCAGATTCCTATGGAAGAGAGTCAATGAGGGACTCTGCCTAACCTGTAGTGTCAGCTCATTACAGAGTGAAGGGAGCCTCTCAGTCAGGAATATGCCCTCCAGCATGTCCATGGATGTCAGTGCTGAGGTCCAGCTCTCCTGAGCATGTGGCTGTATGGGACTCTGATTGCCTGAGGTGCAGCATGTTCATTACTGCTGGGTAGGACATGGCTGTATATGGCACGCACAGATTGCCTCTGAACCAGCAATAAGCCACTGAGTCCAGCGGGATTTACTTTACCTGGGAAGCATATGACATCTGTGTGAGCCATTGCATCCCCTTGATGAGGTACTGTTGTCCTGTACCAGTTGCTGTGGGTGTCTGGTTAGGTACATCCCAAAAGGTGCATTGTACGCAATTATAAGCTTGATGATGGATGAGTAAAGAGGCACAATGACCTCCCCTGCCATACATGTGAATCCCTCATGATTAGCTGGGCTATATAACATGTCTTTCAATCCACATTGGCCATGTGGTTGACAAATGACAGACCGCTACCATGTTTCTACCCCAGGTCCCCAACTACGTCTTCTATACTCAATGGCCTAACACCTATGTTGTACTGTGCCACCAATGTGGAGGCGTGGGAATCTGCATTGAATACTGATACTCCCCCTCCTTTGTTCAAGTGTTGTGGCCGACAAGAATGGTAACAGCTATAACCTGGTAGTACTGGTGTGCTCCTGTGAAACCTGAAACAGGTTCATGTTACTGCACAGATATCGATGTCCAGCATGTCAAGTAGGGTTTTGAGTGTGTGCATCCTTAGGTCTAGACTTCTGGTGTTGAGTAGCATCACTCTCACTTCCTCATCCTTTGTGATACAAATGGATGTGGGTTTGCCTTATGAGCCTTGCCTAATACAGGCACTATGGGTGTAGCAAGAGTCTCCGCCAAATTCCAATGGGACAGGGTGACAGGTGCAAGCTGTCCCTAGCAAAGCATACCACCCCAAGATGGCAGGCATTGGCACACCTGTGAATGACACCAGTATGTCAGTCAATTGTTGGAAGGGATCATCGTGCCTTGATATTGTGGCATGGTTCTAGGTGAGGGTAGGATGCTACTCAAGGTCAGGGTCAAACTGTCTTGGGCTACGTGCTCAGAGAGCTCTGTACTGTCTCATGTCATGTAGTCCAGGGAGGAATGTGTCAGGCCATTCACACCAGCATGGACAGTGACTGAGTCATACCTGTACTTGCCTTGGGGTTACCTGAGTGTTTGTGTTATGTGGCAGGTCATAGTGGCCGACAGGCTGCACACGTGACCCTCACCTCATTAAGCCTGGTGAACGTGATGTTAGTGTGCCTGATGATAGAGGCACCTAGTACAGGTGTATGAGGTGTGTTGTTTACTGTTAATGGCTGTGAGTGTTTAGCACATTGGCTTTGTGTGATATGTGTTGCACATGTTCGTTTCCGTGGTAGTGGTTGCATGGATGTCTGCTTAGGAGGTCTCTGCTGCATAGGCATAGCTGTGGTCCGAGCCTACAAGTATGTTTATGTGTGATCATGTGTTAGGTCCGCTGTTGTGGTAGGTCTATGTGAGACTGGAAGTGTAGTGTGTGGTCTCCTTGGCCACCTGACTGGTTATGGCGGTATTGAGTAGACAGAGCCTAGCCTCCAGTTTGGTATATGGTTGCATCACTCACATGAGTTTGAATTTGTTGTTAGGAGGAGGGTTGTCTGTGTACATGCATCTGTTGCAACATTGTCTCTGGAGTACCACACTCACCAGCTGGACTGGCGAGGGAACTGACAACTGACCTCTGGACATGCTAGAATACTATTCTGAATTCTGTAATAATTAATGATTGAAAACAAGGTACAGTGGGGAGTGAGGGTGTACTGACATTACCTACAACTGCTGACTGATATAAAAGCGTCAGTGAGCAAGTGCCAGGTAACCTAAGTGCAATGTATCACAATTAAGTAAATGCAACAATGAGAAGCAGTCACTTGCTGTCATGTGTAACATGGAAATACGTACAGTAAGCAATGCAGATATCAGTAGTGAGTCACAGACGTGTTGACAAGCTGTGTACTATGTGGAAGTAGCATACCAGTGAAATAACAAGCTAACAAATAACAAGCATATAAACAAAGGTAGATCCAGGAGGCCTGGATGTAGTGGTTGCTAAAGCAAACAAGGTGTAGCAATGTCAGTAAGATACAGCTCAGATATGCAGGCACTATAAACCTGAAACCAGATGTCCCCAGCTATGAATGGCAGAGTACAGCCTATTGTCACACATGAGTGCAGACCACAAACCTTGTTAATGTTAAATAACTGGCCTGAAGGCCAACTGCCCATACCAGAACTAATACACTTGTACACTGGGCCCTCAATCAGCAGTGCCCAACATCAATGGATGAAAGATATGTGTCCTGCCACCACAGTGCTTGCCACCAACCTCCCTAATGTAAAACAACTGGTCTGAAGGCCAAGTGCTTAGTACAAATGCCATAGAATGATAGCTACACTGTAATCAAGTTTTAACCAAGCAGTAATAAGTAGAAGTTAATACTCCCTGTATAGAATGTGTACCATGTATTGTTGAGATACTATGCTGATAACCTGTTTGTGTACCTTTCCAGCTTGACATGGCTCCAAAAAGGAACCCATCACATTCTGCTGCAGAGGATGACGTGATTCACCAGAGCCTGGTGCGTGACTATGCCATCCTGTTCTCACTCACCACCCAGAATCAGCAGGAGAGGTCTGCACTGTGGCAAAACCTTGTTAGCAGGATAAATGATGTTGGCATGCATGATAGGACATATGAGCAGGTGAGACATCACTGCAGTGATTTGATAAGAAATGTCCACCAGCGTGCTGCAGATATCCGCAGGCAACAGGTTGCCACAGGTGGAGGGGTGGCCACACACCCCCCCCCTCACCAGACAGGAGGGGCTACTGCTAAGTGTTGTGGATCCAGCCCCAGAACAACAACAGCAACACCCATGCATCATGATGGAGGTTGGATCCACACAGCAGCAACACACTGAGCGTGCAGGTAAGATGCCATATTCATTTATTGTTATTACTTTTACATTTGTTGACCCAGATAGTCTAGCTGGATATATGTCCATTTTCAGTAGAGGCCTGTGGAGAAAAGCTCCACACATAACGTAATAAAGGCAGACAGACAAGTTGTTAATACAGACAGCCAACATGATAGGATTGTACACCAGCCTGTTAACTAAATCAACATACATGTAAGGAACTCAAACAGTTTAGAGTCATACACAATATACCGTTGGTTTAAAGCAATCCTACCTAAAGCATAACGGTTATGCAATAAGGCAAAAGCCAGATACATAATAGTTAGGGCTCATAAGGGTAGAGAAGTAGAAGGAGTATGAAAGATACAATGATATGGAAGAGGCAGGAGTCAAAAAGGGAAGTGAGGAAAGGAAGGAAGACAGTCAAGAGGATGTGGGAGGGATGGGAGAAGTAGGTCAGAGCATAGAAGGACATCAAGGTGAAAGAAACAGGGTAGAAGCTAGTTTCTATGCACAATGAGGGGTTAAAGGTAAAGAGAGGGTAGGGAGAGGGACGTTAGCCTGTACTCCAAGAAGAACAAAGCCAGTGGTTTGGGAAGTACAGTTTGAGGTGTCGTTTGAAGAGAGGTAAGGGTGAGATTAGAGTTAACCCCTGGTATGTACATATGACTGTTCTGTACACTGTTACTTCATGCATGCATAAGGTGTGCATGTGGTATGTATCTGTCATCATGATATATATACAGACATTATGTGCAGCTGATGTGTATAAGGGAACTAGTGTACTACTGTACTGTATCATGTGCAAAACAAATGGCACACATGTGCCCACTGACATTACTCTCTTCACACTTCCAGGTCCCTCCCATCTAGCAACGAGGCAGGCCATACATGCTGGTGAGTCTTTTAACATTATCTGTAAAGCAATTTAGAAAACTAGGAAGAGTAGTGTAACTCTGTAGTAGACTTGCTGGTGACTGTGTTCACAATACCCGTAATACAGTTGTAGTAGATTGAGTAGTGTAACACGGTACTGATGTTTGTGTTTACTGTGGGGTGTGCATGTGTGCAAGCGTGCCTGTGCCCAAGTGTGTATGTGTGTTAGTGTCCATGAGTGCATGTGTCCATTTCTGAATGTGTGCATTAGTATTGAAATGCATCTCTGTCAAATATGTATGGAGACTGTAATCTGTGTTCCATGTTTTCCTCCTGTAGGTTCTGGTGCTGCTCTGGTGACCTGCAGCAGGGAACCTGAATCTTGTGCCCCAGGTACTGATGATGATGAAATGTCTGTAATGGTGCAGGAAGGTGTGTCTGGGTCCACCATTGGTCAGCCAATTGACAGTACACAGCTTTCAACCCCGTCAATGCGCACAGTCATCCTGCCGTTACATCCTTTGTCACCATTGTCCCTAGGTGATGGACAGTCTGCAGTGGGCATAGATCAGGGTAATGTGGTACCTGTGGTACATGCATCCCCACAAGGCAGCCATGAGCAGGGGCCTCCAATGGTACCACGCAGACAGTTGCACATGGGTTCTCGTGGGGGCATCCGTGGCCGTACTGCCTCTGGCCGACGTGCCCAAGGAGGTATGTCAACCTCCACTATGTTTCAAACTGTCATGCAGGCACAGGCATGTATGGAAAGGTACACCAGACAGGGTCTGAGGGAGCTGAGAGAATGTCGCACAGCCATGACAGATGGCATGCGTGACGTTGCGAATGCTATCCGTAACTTCACAGATGTCGTTGACAGACGTTGTGGGGGCATAGAACAGCTGCTCCACAACCAGATGTCCATGGGCCAGATCCATGGTGTGCGTTTGCGATGTCGACGTGGCCATATGCCAGCAACAGCACCAGCTGGCAGTGGCCACGGACGACAACAGGCCCACTCGCGCACCTCAAGTGCCAGCACCAGCCCCAGCAATGCTGGGTCTGTGCCGTCATCAAGACGCCCCAGGAGACCACGTGCACATGGCTCTGGACAGTCCCAACAGGGAACTGTGTCCAGTCAACACACCCCTGCTTCCGATGACAGTACCCAGTCTGGGTTAGTACCGGATACGGCCCGTAGCACCCCTACCAGGCACAGGTACCGTGTCCGTGCCCACAGACACTGATCTGGATGACCTGACAGGTGCAGTCTGTGGCTGTCCACAAAACCCTGTACATGGCAGCCATTATGTGGGACTGTGTGCGTGCTTACACACATGCAGAGACCTAACACCTAGGGCAAACACATACACACACACACTGCACCAACACTGGTCCACCCTGTACTGCTGCCCCTCACAAACACACATACACACACATGTCAATTGGTGTTACCAGTGGCTGGCTTGGGCATACCTAACCCACACCCTGTGCATATGATGACACTGTGCCACCTCCTGCATACTACAACATCGGTGCAGGTAAAGGTAAACACGTTGCTGATGCACAGGGTGACTACATAGATGTGTATAAGTAGTAACATGTTGGTAACTGTTCACTGTTCCAGTATAATTGTGTGTATATCCCAGCAGTCCTGCTGCAGTAACTGTATGACTGTCCTCAATTGTTATATGCACCCATACTACTTACCAAAGTGTACCAGCTGCACACCATCACATGCTAACATTGACTATGGCAATGCGCATCTTGTGCTGTTACGTAGATTCAGCTATATGTAACTGTATGTCACACATGCATTTATACACACCCTGCTACCCACACACATGCACACGCTCACCTGCCATTCCCATTATTTATCACCCTACATGAGTAGCTGTTGATACATGACAGGTACACATTTGAGAAGTGCACTATGTTGTTTACTACTGGCGTCCCCTTCTCTACCTGTACTCACAGGGTGCAGGCAACCTCATCGGTTGAAAGATGTAATGTGCATCAGGTACTGTAGTACCCTGATTGCCACATCAAACATGTTTCCCATATGGAAATGCACACGCAGACACATCCCACATCCACACACTTGCCACATTCAGGCTTCAGAGCACTATCTAGGTATATTTGGGTACATGTGCGTGTTACAGTAGCATGTAACACTATACTGAGTACTGGCAGTTGTCTGTTGTCATGTTGTCTGTATAGAATAAAAGAATTGTTTGATTATTCTACTCCGTTTTGTGGACATTACTTGAAGATGTGTTACCTTACATGTGTTATTGGTACCACCACCTTCTCTTTTGTAGTTTTGTTTGTATAGGGTGCTATCAACATCACTGCTTGTGAAGGGTAATGACCACCCTGCAGTGCATAGCCCCATGTGGCAAAAGCCACATCCCACCCCATCATTGTGCACACACACTAACCCCATACTTTCCATTTGCAAGATTCAAACCCATACCTAACTGTGTTATGACAGTAGAAACAGACACATTAGCAGAGTGTGCTATTTGCAGTAGTTGGAGAGATCCCTACTAATGCTGTACTTAGAGGGTGCTGACATCATCTGTGTGTAGGAGGAGGGATGTGCACCCTGTAGTGTGTTCTCCCAGTTGTCAAAAGGCAGTTAACCCTCCCAGCATAGTGCACACACAGAAACCCCACTCATACTAACACACATATATTCCTTTTGCAGGATTCAAACCCCTACCTAACTACGTTATGACACTGGAGAAAGACGCATTAGCAGAGCGTGCTATGCGAATTACTGGAGGACTTTACTACAGGTAATATAGTTATACAGTCCTGACATCAGCAGTGTTTCAAAAGGGGAATCTGCATCCTGTACTGTACTGTCACAGTTGCTAATAGGGACATTTCCAGCACACACATCGATGTGTTTGAGGTTTGCATATGTGGGGGATCCAGTACTCCAGTGTGATGAGTATATGGTTTGATTGCAACAATGAGGGACATACTCCGAGTGGTGAGCTGTTTGTACTCACGGTTGTGATGATCAGGTCTAGTATATCTTCCCCTCTTGTGGGAAGGTTGGTTACCTGTTCCATAGCCAAATAATGTATGATCTATGTGAACCCTGGAGCTTGGGTATTGTGGCTTGTGTAATGTTCACAGTCTATGTTTGGGTAGCTAACGTCACCCAGTATGATGGTGTTTGCAGAGTAATCTAAACTGTCCTGTGTCAGCATGAAGGCTGTTTGGGAGTCCTGAGTTTGAGAGGGTGCTGTAAGAGCTCCTCTGTGTCTCTTGCCATGTGGTCCAGGGAGGTATGTCTCAGGTTGTTTGCACCAGCATGGACAATGTCTGCCTCATAGCTGTACTTGCTGTGGAGTGACCTGTGTGCCTGTGTTATGTGGCACATGCTATCACCCGACAAGTAGCTAACTGTGACCCTCACCGTGCTCTGTCTGGAGGGTGGCACGTCTGTCAACAGCTCATGTCAAGCAAGTTCACACCCCTCATAAATGATGTGGAAACCTTCAAAGGCCCAAGGCCTGTTGACAATATGGACCAGACTGCAGATACCTCTATAAAGGCATTCTATGGACACATTCAGGAATGCATGGATCATGAAGCCATATATGAAAGCATGACCCAATTCTCCAAAGGCAGATGTCCTGGGTGCCGGCACCAGCCATAAACACACTATACAATAGAAGGATGACGCCACTACATGATACAACAACCTCCCAAAATGTGAAGGCACCACTGATGAGTATTGGAAGACAACTACAGGCACCCATATGATTGTCTAAGGCCATCTTTGAGAGAGGGTTCCACAAGCCACTGAGGATAATCACAAGGCTGCCTGTAGTTATGTTAGTAACCTGGGTGGTACTATCCAGATATGCTCAGAGGTAATCCAAGATGTCACACAAAATACAAAACATGCAGACATTGCCATCATCCTAGTGGGCAGGTTCAATGCTGCCTTCTCCCCCCACCACACCAAAAGGGCACATATGTCTCGTGGCACAGTGCTGCCCCCCCTGACATCAGAGATGCTCAGGTAAGAGATGCCCTTCCCAAAGCAATAAACACTGCATCAATGGGACCAGACAGTGTCCCAGGCTGTGTCCTACATGAACCATGAGAAGAGCTACACCCAGACATAACACCACTGTTCAATCCCAGCCTTAATACACGGTATGTGGCCAGAGAGTGGCATACAGCAACAGTGGTCCCTAAACATTCAGGTGGTGCCTTCATGGATCCTGGACACTACTCGACCCATATGTCTGACTAGCTTTGTCTGCAAAGCTATGGCAAGGATCATCATGAACCTCACATATCTAGATATTGTGGACCTACAGACATGTCACCATACACAGTTTGGCTTTGTCAATGGCAAATCCTGCCTCTCCAACCAGTTTGATTTCTTTGAAACAGTCACCAAGGCCACTGTCAAGGGAAGGAGGTGTACACAGCCTACCTGAACCTTGCATAAGCCTTGGATACAATACCCCAGTTGTGCATTCTAGGGAAGCTCACCAGTGTACATATTAACCCCTATGTCACTATGGGTATTGCACAGTGGCTCAAGGGCAGAACACACATGGTAGAATTGCTGGAGCCATGTCAGCCTACAACCTGGTACAAGTGGTGTCCCACAAGGCACAGCCCTGGGAGCTGTCATCTTCATTATATATTTAGCATAGGTACAGGCCAACATGGAAGTACTGTGGCACAGCAAGTCGCAGGTGACTGCAAACCGGACACCATGATCAACTCACCAGCTAACACACGCACCCTCCAAAAGGGACTCTTGGAAACACACGACTTGTGCCACAGCCATGGCCTCAACGTGAATGACAGAAAGCGTATAGTCATCCCCTTTGTCAAACACAGAGTGACCACAACGTACCACATATGTGTTAATCCATTAAGTGCAGACGAAGGAATTATGGACCTTGGGGTACACAGGTTGATAGCATTCTACCATTTGACAACAACATGGACAAAGTGGTTAGGTAAGCATGTTATATGGGCCACATCATCATGGGATCCACATGTAGATCAGGGGTGGACATTGTGCCCCTTTACTCATCCCTCATCATGCCCATAATTGACTATGATGAACCTGTCGGCATGCACCTTACCAGACACCTGCAGCAACTGGAGGTACCACATATGTACCTCGACAAGGGGATCAAAGGGCTCAAACAGATGCCACATACTGACTGGTTAAAGTAACAGCAGCTCTACTCAGTGACATACTGCCTCTTCATAGGCAATCTGTGCCTGACATAGAAGGCCAGGTCATACCCTCAGTTAATGGCCATGCTGCATCTCAGAATATCCAGATCCCACCAGGATACACACTGGAAATACTTGAACCTCAGGAGTGATATACACAGGACATGCTGGAGGGGCACATTCACATCTCAGAGGCTCCCTTCATTCCGGAATATTATCCCAATAGAGGTTAGGCAGACTGACTCAGTGACTATCTTCAAGAGTGATATTAATGACAGGATGTGACATTGTAGGGTTACCCTGGGTATCACTTATGTGTCACTGTGAGACAGAGGCACAGTATACTAACCTTGGAAAAGGGCATAGCAAGACAGATTCACAATGCATGTTGAAAGGCACACACATTCTGGCTAGGTGGATACATGCCCTGGGCAGACATCCCTGTACGAACCTATGGACCTATGTATCTTTATCACCATTGTCCCTATGTGCTGTTAATCACCAATGTAATCTCAATACTATGGTAGCATGTGCAAAGGTCAGTTGTCAGTCACCTCTATGGTACAGTTACATACAAGTCAGTCGGATGCATGGACACATATGACTCAGTCATTGTCCATGCCACCACAGCTGATGTGGGATGTCCCTCACTGGGATACATGATAGGGAACATGGAAGGGATCACTGAGCAAGTGACACAGGCTGGTAGACCCCTGACCTTGGTTGGCATCAGACCCTCACCAGGGATTCTGTAAATTACTGAATGCTAATGACTTCGTGTAGCTACAAAACCCTAGCTGAATGGTTCTTAGCATGCAGTCACTGCATTGCTATGGAATACTGTCTTACCACTCCCACAACAGGTGAAAACATGCAGCTCCTGTACATCAACAACATGTAGACTATATGCCCCAGACCAGGTGTGCATCCCTCACTACTAGGCTGATAGCATCTACATCTCACACTGTATGTACACATCCCACATGCTGCACCTGCACAGAAGACCACGGTCATAATGTTACTCTGTGCAAATACCATGTATTCACATGTGGCAGGCATCACACATGGTAACTATTGAAGGTCACAGGTACATATGTGTATTTGGTACACACATACATCATGTGTGCATTGCCATAACTGGTTTAATCAATGTCTTGCATTATTGTGAGTGACAACCCACACACATGGGCATTCTGTGTGTGCAAAACACACGTGGCATGTCTGTAATCAAAAGCCATACATAATTGTGATATCGTTTAGAAAGGGGTATGTGCATCCTGTGGTGTGTTTTCCCAGTTGCCAAAAGGGATGTTTTTTTCACACACACTTGCCACCTGCTGGATTCAAACCCCTACCTAACTAGGTTATGACACTAGAGACGGACGCATTAGCACAGCGCTATTCGCATTACTGGGAGTTTTCCCTTCCCCTGATATACTTATAGGGTGCTGACATCATCAGAGTTTAGAAAGTGGAATGATCATCCTGTGGTGTGCTTTCCCAGTTGCCAAAAGGGATGTTTCTTTCATACACACACACTTAACCCCCTTCACACACACTTGCCACCTGCTGGATTCAAATCCCTACCTAACTATGTTATGATACTAGAGACAGACGCATTAGCACAGCGCGCTATTCGGATTACTGAGAGGTTTTCTTTCCCCTGATATACTTATAGGGTGCTGACATCACCAGAGTTTAGAAAGTGGAATGATCATCCTGTGGTGTATTTTCACAGTTGCCAAAAGGGATGCTTCTTTCATACACACACACCTACTCCCCTTCACACACACTTGCCACCTGCTGGATTCAAACCCCTACCTAACTAGGTTATGACACTAGAGATGGACGCATTAGCAGAGCGCGCTATTCGCATTACTGGGAGTTTTCCCTTCCCCTGATATACTTATAGGGTGCTGACATCATCAGGGTTTGGAAAGTGGAATGATCTTCCTGTGGTGTATTTTCCCAGTTGCCAAAAGGGATGTTTCTTTCATACACACACACTTACCCCCCTTCACACACACTTGCCACCTGCTGGATTCAAACCCCTACCTAACTATGTTATGACACTAGAAACAGACGCATTAGCAGAGTGCACTATTCGGATTACTGGGAGGTTTCTTTTCCCCTGATATACTTATAGGGTGCTGACATCATCAGAGTTTAGAAAGTGGAATGGTCATCCTGTGGTGTATTTTCCCAGTTGCCAAAAGGGATGTTTCTTTCATACACACTTACACACACACTTACCCCCCTTCACACACACTTGCCACCTGCTGGATTCAAACCCCTACCTAACTATGTTATGACACTACAGACGGACACATTAGCAGAGCGTGCTATTTGGATTACTTAGAGATTCTTTTTCTCCGATATACTTATAGGGTGCTTACATGATCAGTGTCTAGAAAGGGGAATGATCATCCTCTGGTGTGTTTTCACAGTTGCTAGGAGTAACATTTGGACCAAGTGTGTGAGCATGCCCAGTTCAGCCTTCCCATGGCATGTTGTGTGAAAGATGTCTCATTTATCTAAGTGTGTGAGCATGCCCAGTGTGGGCTTTACATATGTTGAACTCTGCAGCCCATCACATTTGTGGATGAGTGTGACCTTCAACAAATACCTCCAGTTTATGGTTGTGTGTTGTCTGCCATGTTGTGTA
Organism: Protopterus annectens; assembly: GCF_019279795.1. Taxonomy (NCBI): domain Eukaryota; kingdom Metazoa; phylum Chordata; order Ceratodontiformes; family Protopteridae; genus Protopterus; species Protopterus annectens. The sequence goes on from NC_056733.1 coordinate 1,914,012,871, forward strand.
GTTACTGTCCGAATGCTTTTTGTGTGAACAAAACAGGGAGTATACTGTGCCTGCAGGTTTTGCATGGGATACTTTGCACACAATTGTCAACATCCGTTCATACTGACCTAACACTGTAGCACTGTATAGTGTAGTGTTTCAGTACTTTCACTGTGGTGGTCAGTATCCTGGGCTTTAGTCCTATCACCGCTTTACATTTCCATAGTGTGCACAACAGCCTGGTTAGGGTCCAGTTGTGCACATCTGCACAAAGGCAGTGCCTCTACAGACCCTGGTAATTACTGCCCCATAAGCTTAACAAGTGTAGTCTGCAAATCTATGGAGAGGATCATAATTGAGCTCATAAACAAAGATATAGGGGACATGCAGACATTGTACCCATCCCATTTTGGCTTGGTCAGGGGCAGATCATGCCTTTTGTACTGGGTTGACATCTTCAAATTGGTCACTTAGGCCATTGTTGGGGAAAGGCAGTCCATACAGCCTACCTTGGCCTTGCAAACACTTTCAACACAATACCCCACTCAGGTATTGTGGAAAACCCTAACAACTGAAATGTAAACCCATATGTCACAAGATGGGTTGCAAACTGGCTTAAGGACGGGACCCACAGGGTTAGAGTTGCTGGCACTATGTTAGACTCCAGGCTGGTCACAGGTGGTGTCACACAGGGCTCAGTCCTTGACCCACATTGTTTGTCATGTACTTCCCAGAAGTACAGGCCAACATGGGAGGACTTTGGCTGACAATGTTTGCAGATGACTGCACACTGGGCACCATGGTGGACAGTGCATCACACAGATATCCTTCAGAAGGGACTCACAGTAACTGATAGCTGGTGCCAGGGCCATGGCCTGAAGTCAAAGTGCACAACATGTGTAGACATACCCTTCAGGAAAAGCAAGGTGACCCCAAGCTACCATATAGGTGGCAATCCTCTAAGCACAGAGAAGGTTATCATGGACCTGGGGACCCAGGTTGACAGTCGCCGTTCTTCTGAGACTCACATTGCTAAAGTGGCTAGAAAGACCTTCTACATTGCCCACCTGCTCAGGATGGGATTCACATCCAGATCTAGTGGGTCATTGTTCCCCTGTACTCTTCAGTTATCAGACCGGTGATCGAGTCAAATGCCCTATTCTGGCTGTATGTCACCCAACATCTGCAGCAATTGCAGACACCCTGAATGTCCCCCACCTAAAGGATCAAGGAACCCCAACAGCTGTCATTTGCTGCCAGATTGAAGACACTCCCACTCTATTCACTCACATACTGTCTGCTTAGAGGTGACATGTGCCTGACATGCGAGGCCATGTCCAAACAGGGATTAATGGACATGCTCCACCTCAGAATCAGCAGATCCACCTGAACCACTGGTGCAGGTGACTTACATCTTAGCAGGGTTGTATGTTGGACATGTTGGAGGGATGAAGTTATCACCCAGAGACTCCCTATGCTGTGTAATACAATCCTGGTCCATGTGAGGCAGAGCACCTTGCTGGCTGTGTTCAAGAGGTATCTTGACCTGTGGATGGAAGGTCATACGTTTAACCCGGGGATTGTCACGGTGTCACTGCTGGAGAGAGGCATGACACACTAATGGGCACAGTACTGTTTCCATATAAGGGGTGGTGTATGCCAATGAACTCTGTGCTAGGCTTATACCTGCCTTAGAGAAGATAGCCTAGTATAAACCTATGTACCTATGAACCTATCTGACCATGTTGCATTATGTTCAGATGTGAACTACTTACAACAGCCTCATCCAACATCGGTAGTGTATTCCACAACATGGGTGTACATTGGCGAACACTACCGATGTGCCCTAGGCCATTTCTAATGCTAGTCGGAGAGTGTGTTTGTCCATCAACACATTGTAAGTGATGTTTGCCATGACATATGTCTTGTTTAGTATACTGTGCCTCTGTCTACCTGTGACATAACATTGATACCCAGGGTAAACCTCCCATCTCCCATGCACTCATTAGGATTCCTGTTGAGAGGACTCAACGAGTGTCTCTACGGACAACCTGTACTGGTAGTTTACTCATGTGTGGGGGTGGCTTCTGTGTTTTGGATAATGCAGTACAGCCTGTCCTATATATGTCAGTGCTGGGGTTCAGGTCCCTCATGTGCATAGCTCCCTGCCATTCAGATTGTACAAGGTGCAGCATGTGCATTGATTCCAGCTTGGACATGGCTTTCTACATCAGGCACAGCTTGCATCTGGGTGGACAGCATGGCAGTGTGTGGAGCTGCACTCTGTGTAATCAGACTACACATTACATGTGTTCCAGCTCTGTCATACTCCTGGTGAGGTACTGTTGTGGACTTTACAGGTGCTGGATGTGTCTGCATGAGGTACACCCACAGGGGTTGTTGTGGTAATTTCTAATGCTGATGAAAGATAACTGCAGAACCACAATGACCTCCCCTTAGCTAGATGTCAGACAGCATGGACCATGCAATCACAAATAAAACAGGACCGTCTCCGCAAAGGGAAAGTGTCCTGTCTGTTGGACCCCAGCCATAAACAGACTGTATGACAGATGACGGTTACTAATGCAAGACAGAGCTACATCTCCAAAAGGGAAGACAGCTGTGATCAGCACTAGTAGAAAGCTACATTATCTCATAAAACATGCAAGGTCAACTTGGGGACATAAATCACCAAAGACAATGAAGGTAACCACACTGATTTCTTCAGTTATGTCAGACACCTGGTTGTGAACCCTCGGATATGCTCAGAGTTGGTACACAACAACATATATTCCAGTGACCTGACAGATATTGGCAACATTCCGGCGGACAGCTTCAGTGCGATTTACCCCCTCCCTCACCCCCAAAAGAAGATAGTTATCACTGCTGTATGTAACCTCACTGTCATCTTGGATGTCCATGTGAGAGCCACACTCAGCAAAGACAAGTACACAGCATCCATGGGACCTGCTGGTATCTCCAGTTGCATGCTATGTGAACTCCAGAAGGGGCTGGACCCGTTGATACAACTGCTATTTAACCTTAGTCTTGCTACAGGATATGTACCTGAACAGAGGCGTACGGCAACAGTGGTCCCACTCCACAGAGGAGATGCCTCCACAGACCATGGCAACTACCACCACACAAGCTTAACCAGCCTTGTCTGCAAAGATATGGGGAGTGTCATTATGGAGCTCTTACACAGACACATTACTGACCTACGGACCCTTGTTCCCACCTAGTTCAGCTTTGTATAGGGCAGATCCTGCCTTTTGCACCTAGTTGACTACTATGAAACTGTCAGTAGGGCCATCGATGAGGGCTACGCAGTCCACACAGACTACCTGCACTTGGCTAAGGCCTGTGACACAATACCACACTCAGGCATCATAGCCAAGCTCAACAGCTGACATATAACGGCATATGTCGCAGGATAGGTTGCAAAATGGCTAAGAAACAGAACCCATAAAGTCAACATTGCAGGTGCCTTGTCAGATTCGAAGCCAGTCACAGGTGGTGTCCCACAAGGATGTGTCCTGGGACCCCTCTTAATTGGTATTTACTTTTCAGATGTGAAAGCAAACATAGGGGGGTTGTGGCTGACAATGTTTGCAGATGACTGCAGCCTAGGCACCATAGTGAATACATCAGCCGGCACACAAATACTACAGAATGCCGTCACAAAGGCGGATAGCTGGTGCCAGACACATGGCCTGAAACTGAATGCAACTGATGTGTATTCATCCCCTTTGGGAGGAACAAAGTACCCACAGATCAATACATAGACAGCAACCCACTGAGCGCAGACAACAAATCAGACACCTGGGGACACATGTAGATAGTGACATCTCTTTTGACACCCCTGTTGCCAAAGTGGTTAGGAAGACTTTCTATCTTGCCCACCTTATCATGGAGGGTTTTACATCAAGATCATAGGAGGTCATTGTTCCACTATCCTTCTCCCTTATCAGGCCCATGATTGAATACGAAGACCCATATGGTATGTACCTCACCCAGCAATTGCAACAGCTGGAGACACCCCAAAGGTACCTACCATGAAGATCAGGGTTCTTCAACACATGTCAGATGCTTCCAGAATAGAGGAAATCCAGCTTTGTTCAGTGTCATACCGCATACGTACAGGTGTCCTATGCCTGACATACAAGACCATGTCCAATCAGGATTTGGTGGACATGCTCCACTGCAAGCAATCCAAATCCACCAGAGCCATGAGAGCTGAGGATTTGAACCTCAGCACATACATGTATAGGACATGCTGGAGGGACAGAGTCATAACTCAGAGGCATCTCACACTCTAGCAGAGTATCCCAGTCCATGTTTGACAGAGTCCCTCACTGACTCTCTTCAGGAGACATCTGGACAACTGCATTTGAGACGGAGGCACAGACTAGACAGAGGCACAGTCATGTTATTCAATTACGTAAGGGGGTCATACTGTGTCACTACTAAGTCAGAGGCACAATCATCAGAATCTATTTTGTACACTTATTACCAGTATAAGGGGAGGCAATAGCCACATCACTATGGCTAGGCTTATACATGCACTAGGGCAGATAGGCTAGTAGTAGACTATGACACTATGAAACACCGGTGTATGTGTATCTATTGTCAATCAAACAGTATGATGTGGTTTGGGGGGCTTGATATCTCCCTGTATTCCAACATTGTTTTGTCTATTCCTTCTAGCATGTCTAGAGATCAGTTGCTAGTGTCCTCTCCTGCTCAGCTGGTGAACCTGGGAATATTGAGGCAATGTTACACTTGCCTCATGTACACTGACAACCCTCTCCTTCTGCCATAAAACACACATACATGTGAGATATGCAACTATATAGCCAAAGTGGAGGCTGAGCTCTCTCAACATAGGACTAGCAAGACCAGAGAGAAGGTGAAGGTAACCACACACACATCAGAAATCCAGTCTCACATGGCACTATCACAACTTAAGATCATACACATGGACACACAGAGACACTCTCGGAGGCTCTGATCAGGATTCTACCGGAATGGCAGTGGCCACCACAGCAGACACTCACACAACTGCCTCCACAGGGCACAGCACATGCAACACATTGACCACAGAGTCGGTGTGCCAAACAGTCACAGCCCTTAAGGCCAAAAACAATGCCAGACACACTTGTCTATGGTTACTCCATAGTCAGACACACTGACGTCCTGCTCACCAGATCGGGTACGGAGGAGATCACAGTAAGCTGCCTATCGGGCACTGGAATCCACCACATAATGCAAGCACTCAGGTCACTCAACTGCAAGTACAGGTCTGACCCAGTCATTATCCATGCTGGTGTGAACGACCTGAGATGTACCTCCCTGGACTACATGGAAAGAGACATAGAGGATCCCTCTGATTATGTAGGCCAGGCAGGTATGACCCTGACCTTCAGCAGTATCCTACCTTCACCAAGTATGATGCCACATAAACAGAGACAAGATGATCAGCTGTATAATTTTGCTTAGACTATGGTGTCATTCAAAGGGGGTCCAATGTCTGTCTGCCTGGGACGACATGCTGGACAGGCCACGGTGATTTGTAAGGGACGGCTTGCACCTGTCACCCCTGGGCGTCCGGATTTCGGATGATGCTCTTGCCACCCCCATTTTGCCTTTTTTATGCAAGATTCAGATACTACACCTACCACCCTAGAACACAGTAAAGGAAGGACACTAAGGGTACTGCTGCTCAATGCCAGAGGTCTCAACCTCAAGCTGCACACACTCTATGCCCTTCTCAGTATGTAGCACATTGATGTCTGTGCTGTGCCTGAAACCTGGTTCACAGCTTCTGACAGCACCCCGGCACTATCGGGTGTTACCTCATATCATGCATTCCGGCACCAGCATCCGGACAACACCAAGAAGAATGGTGGGTGTCCATTATCATCAAGGACACCCTCACCTCATTGTTGGTGGCAACACACGATGCATCGGAGACCATCCAGGTGCCAGTGACCATAGGCAAGACTGCTCTGCAGTTTGTAGCATGTTACATGCCACCCTCTCAAACTCAGGTACCTCACACAGCTATCCTGCAAACACTGAAGGGGATAAATGTATCTCCAAACAGCATCCTACTGGGTGATTCCAACTATCCACATATAGACTGGGATCACTAATCATGCCACAACACTCTAACACAAAGGTTCCATGAGTTCATACACTGAAATGCCATGGAACAACTGGTCCCAATCCCCTCAAGTGGAGGCAACATACTAGAACTCATCATCACGAACGTGGGGTCACACTGTTCAACACCAGCAGTATACCCATCATTGGTGAGATCAGATCATGGACTACTCTCAGTGGGAGTCCACATCCCACCCACACCCCAGATGGAAAAACAAACAGTGAAGACCTTCTCAAATGCCGACTTCACATTTCTAAGGACTGGTGTGGTCTCTTTCAAGGCCCCCAAGCCAGCGGACACCATTACCCAAGCCACTGTATCACTTACAAATGCCTTCTACCAGCACCTCCAGGACTGCATGGATCAGGCAATCCCAAACAAAACAAAGACTCTTTATACCACAGGCAAGCATCCAGTCTGGTGGACCCTAGCCATAAAAAAGCTCTACAACACAAGGAAGGAGCTACTACAAGATAGAGCATAATCCGTAGGAGGGAAGACACCCCTGCTCATTGTGAGTAAAACACTGGGTTCCCCCATACAATCATCCGAGGCAAGTTTTGAGAGTAAACCCATTCAGGACTCAAGGGACAATCATGAGGCCTTTTTTGCTTATGTTTGAAACCTGGGAGGGAACTCCCAGATATGCTCATAATTAGTTCGGAATGATGTAGATATCACTGCACCTACAGACATTGCCAACATACTGGCTGACAGGTTCATTGCAGATTCCTCCCCCCCCTCCCCCCAACTGGAGGGGTATCTACACCAGAGGATTGTAGCCCCCCAAACATCTCCAATGCTGGGGTGGGAACTGCTCTATCCAAGGCAGAAAACACTTTATCCATGGGACCAGATGGTGACCCCAGTTGTGTGCTCCATGAACTCAATGAGTAATTACACCCACAGTTAGGGCAGCTGTTTAATCTTAGCCTCACCTCAGGATATGTGCCCAAGGAGTGGCATACGGCAATGGTGGACCCACTTCACAAAGGAGGTGCCTCTACCAACCCCGGAAACTACCATCCCATCAGCTTGACAAGCCTGTTCTGCTAAGCTATGGAGAGGATCATAATGGGAATTATAAATGAAGACATAGGGGACTTGCAGACATTGGATACAATCCAGTTTGGCTTTGTCACCATTGCAGATCATGCCTTTTAAACTTGGTTGACTTTTTCAAAACAGTCACCCAGGCCATTGACGTGGGCAGGGCAGTCCACACAGCCTACCTTGACCTGGCAAAGGCTTTCGACACAATACCCCACTCAGGTATCATTGAAAACATCACCAGCTTAATTGTGAACCCATACATCACAGCATGGGTTGCAAACTAGCTAAGTGACGGAACACACAGGGTCGAAGTTGCTGCTGCCATGTCACACTCCAGAGCTATCACAGGTGGTGTCCCACAGGGCTCAGTCCTGGGCCCACATTTGTTCAGCATCTACTTTTCAGAAGTATGAGCAAACACAGGAGGATTATGGCTGACAAAGTTTGACGATGACTGCAAACTGGGAAGCATAGTTGGAAACCCATCTGACACAGACATCCTTCAGAAGGGTCTCATAGACATGGATAACTGGTGCCACAGCCATGACCGTACATTAAACACTAAACAATGCATAGCCATACCCTTCAGGAAGAACAAGGTTACCACTACTTCCCATCTAGGTGGCAATCCTCTAAGCACAGAGGAGGTTATCAGGGACCTGGGCACCCAGGTTGACAGTAACCTTTTGTTTGACACTCACATTGCCAGGGTAGTTTGGAAGGCCTTCTACATTGGCCACCTCATCATGCAGGGATTCACATCTAGATCAAGGGAGGTCATTGTTCCCCTGTACTCATCACTCATCAGACCAATGATTGCATACAATGCCCCATTCAGAATGTATCTGACCCAACACCCGCGGCAATTGGATGGGCCCACAAATTCCTCAACAGGAGGTGAAAGGGTCTCAAACATATTTCTTATGCTGCCCGACTGAAGGGATTCCAGCTGTATTCAGTCACTTACCGTCTGCTCAGAGGTGACCTGTGCCTGACATACAAGGCTATGTCCAACCCAGAATTATTGAACATGCTTCACCTCAAGACCTCTACATCCATCAGAACTACAAGGGCAGGAGACCTAAACCTCAACACAGATATTAATAGGATGTGCTGGAGGGACAGATTCAACACCCAGAGAGTCCCTATGCTGTGGAACAACATCCTGGTACATGTGAGGCTGAGCACCTCACTGGCTTCGTTCAAGTGAGATCTTGACCAATGGATGGGAGATTGCAGGTATACCCCAGGGATAACCTCAGTATCACTGCTTGACAGAGGCACAGCAAAATAATGGGCATATTATCCATCAACTTGAAGGGGTGGCAGAAGCCACAAAACTCTGGGCTAGGCTTATTAATGCCCTAGGGCAGATAGCCTAGTATGAACCTATGAACCTATGCACATAGGCCTGGGGCAGTTCCTGCTATTAGGACAGTGGTCTGCAGTAAGCTATATAGTAGTAGTGAGTTTTAGCCATTGGTTTTTGACCATGGCTATTCCATGTTGCTTCTTGTTGTGGTACAAACATGGGTGTGTGGTTATCCATGCTATTTATTGCTAGTCACCCTCATTTTGTATCTTGTTCCATGTTTTTGCACATGTACATCACTGTATGACGTGTGACCTGGTAGTGTCAGGGTGCTGATGTGGGCTTTGACCCTGTTTTCTATTACAGCACTGATATCTACATTCTCTATACTGTGTGTGTTTACACACCACACATCTTGATGTTTATACTTCTGGCATTGGGTAGCATTACATCTAGGTTCCTATCCCTTGTGATACCCATGAGGTGGGTTTGTGTTTTTGTGGTTTATGATTCTTGAGGGTGGATGTTAGTTGGGGTCCTCAGGTGTGCATGTGGTACATGATATTACATTACTTAACACATGGCATTCATGCCTCAGGTGGTGCTGCAGGGCCACCTCTGTCGGATACACATACTACACTCCCTGTACATGTTTGGCAGCAGGTTGTGTCATGTTAGGCATCCCTGTTACTGTATGAGTGAGTCAGAGTGGGTATCAGTCCCAGTGTTCCTACTGACCAAGCGTATGTGCTATGCGTTGCCTCTTTGCCAAGGCCAGAGCATACTGGGCACGCCTCCTTCTGCCTACTGGGACAAGGTCAGGTTGTTCCTCCTCCGAGTCACCCCCTGCCTGTGGTGGCCTTGGCAATGGTGGGGGGAAGTTTGGCCCAGCCCTGTGCTGGTCCTGCTGCAGCTGTTTCCGCAGGATCATATTATGTAGCATAGCACATATCATGATCATTTGGGTACATGTATTTGGTGTGTACTGCAAGGCTCCACCAGATGTGTCCAGACACCGGAACCGTGACTTGAGCAGCCCAAACACACGCTCTATGATATTACGTGTTTGTGCGTGTGCCTCATTATGGCGTTCCTTTTCAGGTGTGTGTGCATTTCTGATGGGTGTCATCAGCCACGGCTCAAGTGCATAACCTGCATCCCCCACTAGGTGTCCGTGTGGGAAGTCCCCATTGGCAAATGATTGGTACAGCTGCGTCAGATGCCAGATATGGGAATCGTGGTAGCTCCCAGGGCAGCCAGCACACACATTCATTATTATGCCCTGGGCATCACACATGACCTGGCAGTTGATGGAGGGGTATCCCTTGCGGTTAATGTAGGCTCTACCCCGCTCTCCTGCTGGTGCTTTGATGCGTATGCGTGCAGTCTATAGCACCCAGTACCTCAGGGTATTCTGCTATTTGCTGGAAGAGACGATATTGCTGGCCAATACCTCACGGGCATTGGGGAAATATACATGATCACCGACATGTGCTGACATGGCATCCAGGAACTGGTGTAGTACCCTGGAGGCTGATGCCTGTGATATCCCCATCATATCGCCAGTTGGTCTCTGGAAGGTACCTGTTGCTAGTATTCTTAGGCCAACACATACCTTGGTTTCCACTGGGATGGGTTCCCTCTGTTGGTTCTGTGTGTGAGGCGTGGCCTGCACAGCTCAACAATCTGCTGCAGGAGCTCTCTGTCCACTCTATAGCTCTACTATCTCCAGCTCATGTAACCCATGGTAGGTGACCCTGGGCCTGTATATTCTTCTCCTTCTCCTCACTCTGGGTTGTCTGTCAGCATCTGCATTGTCACCACCCTCAGCAATTCGCCTATGCCTGACTATAATAGCTATGGCAGCCCCTAGCATTTCTGCTCTGAGTTCAGCTTTTTTCAGTTTTCAATTCTGATAGCTTAGTTTCTGGCAGTATCTGTTGTGAGAAACAGCCTGCACTGCTCCTTGCAGTGTTTTAAGTGCTGGGTTGGGCTTCTAGTCTGCCTGTGTAATTGCCTGCTTCTAATTGTTTCCACCAATTAACTCCAGTAGTATTTTCTGGCAGTTTCCCTGGATTTTAGTTGTTTCCTGTTTCCTTTCTGTTTCATGAGGGGGAGCAATGTGCACACCAGCTTAAACACGCTTACAGTCACTTAAACACGCGTACACATCCTTACACGGTGTTACACGCGCGCACACATCCTTACACGGTGTTAGCTAGGCTGATTCATGTTAAAACGCGCGCACACTGCCTTACACACGTGCACACCCGCGCAAACCGTTGTAAACGGTTTGCAACACGCTCCACATGTTGAATCTGCCTTACACGCATCGCCAAGCATGCATATATCAAGAAACTTTGAGTGTAGGGATAGCGTATACCCTCAATTTCTTGACTTTCCTAGTGTTCTGTTGGGACACACCTCTCTCCCTGATGTCTGTCTGTCATCTCTTACCTTACATTGCACTCCAATCTGGTACATTTATTGCTATCACCCCCCCCCATGATGTCACCTACCTCTTACTCTGTTCCTCCCCGTCTCTAACTCTTACACTACTCAGACAGTGCTCATTACCTATGTGACAGTGTGATTCAGTATTGTAACCCTCATTTACATAGGATTGCCTAGTAATGACTAGTTACATGTCTTACACGGAGCTTCCCCCCCTTGACAACCACTAAACGGAGGCCATATTGTTTTTGGTCTGCAAGTCCCTCCATTGACATTCAATGTAATACATAAATCCCACAATTGTGGGTTTATAAGCTTCGGTTTTCAGTTTTAGGTAGCGCACCCCGTTTGCGCGGGTGTGCGCTGCAGTTAAACACAAAAATCCCGTGAAAAAAAAAAAAGTTATATAACTTATTTTTGAAACACTTTTTCATGCCAATGGCCACATATTTGGCCATTGGCATGCTTAATGAAACATATGCACCCTTTATTTGGAGCTGACATAGCTCCGTTTTTAATTTTGCAGAAATGTACTCAGTTGTCAGCTGAGTACATTTCTGCAGCTAACACGTCCGTTACACGGACTGGTTTCTGCTTCGTGGATCGCTCAAATACCTCATTTGCATATCTTTGAGCTGCAAATGAGGTATTGAGCATTTCCACGCCCCGTCCGTGTAAGAGACGTGTTAGCTGTCTCTTACACGGAGATTTGGGCTGTTCCTGAATCAGGAGGCTTACACAGAGGCTTACACTACTCTTGAACTCCGTGTAAGCCTTCCTGAATCTGGCCCTCTGTTTTATCTGGAATAAATGTATAACATTGTTTTCCTATTAGGGCACATATAGCCCCTTGAGATGTTAGTATGCAACCTAATGCCATTCAATTTTATAAAACCATAGTTTGTATGGCTGTCATTTCAACAGTAATGTCAGAGATTGCATTGAAAGTGGCATTTGCCAATACTTCAACTAGTTTAGATAGTTTTCTTATCTCCCAAATGGCTTTTGCTGCTCCATACCTTGGGAAAATACCTGCTCCAGAAATTACATCATCTCCTAGATCCATATCTTTTAATTTTAAATAATTTTGATTTTGATGATAAATACTTGATATATCTAGGGTATCCACTGGGTTTTCTGAACTTTGAACTACAGGTAGTATATCTCTTTTTTTCATTGCATTTCTAATACTTCCCTTTGGTAGTTCTTTTACATGATGCATTGCTGGTACAACTAACCCTATATAACAGGTACCACCCCATCCCTTTGGTAACCATTTATAAGCATATTTACCACAAATATAATATAGCCCATCTGACAGAACAGCACTGCTATTTACTATACTGCCATTTACTTGTTCCATAGTAGGAGTTGCATCATCTACTACCATAACATTTTTATTTATTTTGTTTTGCCAACACGTAATGTTGGTTTTTGCACTCATTTTTAATGTTTTGTGAGAAATTATGTACCATTGTTTTACTTAGTAATAACTGACCCTTGGCTGGTACTAAAATAGGAAATTGATGATAGAATACACCATATTCTGGTACATGTTTATGAATGTTTACCATTGCACCTGTCTCAGTGCAATTACTGTCACCCACAGAGATGGTGCCATTTTGCTGAAAACGGGTTCCTATTACGAGAGTGAAGATTCCTTTAGGCGAATAGGAAGACGTCGACCCATAGTGTGCGAAGTACATAACCCGCGAAAGTTCAAAACCGCAAAGTTTGAAATATCGATTTGTTTTGGTTAGCCTGTCTGCGGTATAGCTTCGTGAGGTAAGTGTGCGATAGACAGGAATTTAGTGTTAGGATTTGGGTTAAGGTGAGTTCATAGATAGGTAATGTATGTAAGAGTTAGTGTAGTGTTAGAAGTAGGTGTTTTTTAAATGTATGTATGTGTTTTATTTATTTTGTTTGAGTGTATGTGTGTAGGGGAAGTGTGTAGTAGTTACAGACCTTAGGGTTAGGGAGGGGTTAAGTATAGTGCATAGTTAGTTGTGTATGTAGGGTTTAGTATAGTGTTGGAGGTAGGGGTTTTTTAAATGTATGCATGCATTTTATTTATTTTGTTTGGGTGTATGTGTGTAGGGGAAGTGTGCGGTAGTTATGGACCTTAGGGTTAGGGAGGGGTTAAGGATAGTGCATAGTTAGGTAGGTAGTATGTAGCGGGTGGTAGGGTTGGCTGACTATTACAGGTCGATATTTTTTTTCATGATTTAGTGCATTCAAGATTTTCGCTGTTCGCGGTAAAGGGGTCAATGTTTAGGTATTCGCGCTTAGGGATTTTTGCTTACGTAATATAGACCCTCTGAAAACATGTAATTCCCTGTACTATAGTGGATAACTGTACCCTTGCTTTACATAGCTGTACATTTATACCTTGGTCTCCTGTTTCATTTATTAATACCCCTCCAACTATTAGAAGTATCTAGTGGAATTGGCACCAGGTGCATGAGTCCTGCTGTTTTAGGTATTAAGTTACATACCCAGCAATCAGAAACATTCATGCTTTTGGCATACGAACACTGTCTTGCCAAAAACGTATTAAAAGATGATGACCAGTCTTGCTCATTTTTCCACATCTTTACTCTCTCTCTCTCTTTCTTGTGTAGCTTTACAGTTTGATTAACAGGTTGTAAATACAATTTAATGCTAGGCAATACAATAATAATTAGCATAATAGCTATAATTGCGTAAAAAAAATCCTTTAAATAGAAATTTGATTGCTGAATCATTTTGCCTTTGGTCATCCGAAATTGGATTTCCAAAAGAATGTACTTTAAACCATGTCAATTTCATTATGTTTTCTCTGTGAGGAACCTACAAGAGAATACACTTAGTCAGATTTACATTGCTCACTAGTTTTAACAACTTTTAACTGATCTTTATGTACTAACATTATTTTGTTTTTCTTTTTTCCTTTAACTTTGCACACTAATGGTCCAATTTGTTCCACTACTTCAAAAGTGCCTTGCCAATTGCTATCCCATGGCCCACCAATACTTTTGTTCTGCAGGGAAGGTTTTCTTCAGGTGGTAATATTGGCACTTTTTTCCATAGGTGGAATGCTTGTTCCCTTGCATTATAGTCACATACCTCAGTAAGTTGCTTTAACCATTCTTGATGTTTGCTGATTTCTAACATGGATCTTCCATTAGATATAGCTGGATCAAATGGCAATTGTATGAGCATTTTGTGACCTCTTACTATTTCATAATGGGAGATACCCATTTTGCTCTTTGGTGTTGCTCAAATACCCAATAAAATGGCAGGCAGATGCTGTACCTAAGTATTGCCCTTTTCCAGGCATGCCTTTTTTAGACATTCTATTAATGTCCGATTTATACTTTATACAATGCCACTGGATTGTGGATGGTATAGTACACAAAACCATTGCTGTTTGCCTAACAAATTACAAATTTGTTTAACAAAATCACTAACAAACTGTGGACCATTATCTGGTTCTATGACACGTGGCCACCCCTAATGGCAAAAAATATTTTTTTCCATAAAACCTCTGCAGTTGGTTTTGCTGTCATTGTTTTGGTAGAAATTGCATCTACCCATTTTGATAAGACATCCACTACTACTAGTAGGTATCTGTAACCTCCCTTTGTTGTTGGCAAAGGACCTGCATAATTTATTAGAACTGCATACCATGGCACATCTGCTGGCTGCACCCAATGTAACTGAGTTTTTTTTTGCTTTTAGCATTTACCTGTAAACAGATTAGACATTCTTTTACAATTAGCCTACAGACCTTTTTTAAACTTGGGTTCCAATATTCTTCTTTTACAACTGCCCATAACTTATCAGATTCTAGATGTCCCAGTATTTGGTGATTTAATTTCCAACTGCCATGCCAATTCAAATGGTACATATGGCAACTGTAGTCCCTTAGAGGTAGTGTGTGCATAATACTTCCTTGGTCATACTCCTGCTAGTCTGCACTGATCAGTTTCCTCTTTTAAGGCCTGTCATGTTTGAATGTTTACAAGATCTCCCTCTATTGACTCTTCGTCTAGATCTTTTAAGGCGTTAACTTCTATGCTGGTGTACACATATTCTGGAAGTTCTTTTCTGTCCTGTGCTGCTTGTTTTGCTAATGTGACAGCTAACTCACTTAACCTGAAAGTTTCACTTGTTGGTTTTTGATTTGCTTTTGCTTTTACTTTTAAAATGCTGTACTGCCCCTGTTTTTTTGACATTGTTGCAAATTTATGTATGTCTTTCAATACTTCAGCATGCTGTAATTGTTTTCCTGCACTGGCCAGAAATCTTCACCTTACCCAAGTGTCTATATGCAGTCTTAAATAATTTACTATGAAAGCACTGTCTGAGAAAATTTTAACAGGATTGTAATACTTTAGCACATATAGTACTGCCTTCAGTTCAGCTGTCTGAGCTGACATATGCTCTGGTAACTTGATCAGTTCAGGAGAACCCAGCCTTCGATTTTTCAAAACTATGGCAAATCCTGTCCAGCATTTGTCTTTGTCCCAAAACCATTCTCCATCCACAAAGACAGATGGCTTAAAGTGGTCAAAATCAGATGCTAAAAACTGTACGTCAGGTGACATTATTTTTTCTAAACAGTTATGCTGTTTTCCTTCATATCCCATGTGGTTTGAAGGCCAAGACACTTATTTATTAAAACACAAACAATAAAAAACTCTAGTGTCTCAGCTCTTAAGCCTTTGTGGAGTCTCTATAAGTGTCCTGGCCTTGTTGTTGATTTATTTTACATTCAGCTATGCAAAAATCAGCACATTACTTAAAGGATTCTTGGCATTTACTTGAATTATTAAAAGATCTTAAATTAGCCAGTTGTGGTAGTGATTTCTTTTTTGCTTCTATAGATGTGGTCTCACTCTACACTAGTATCAATTGAGTGGAAGGGTTGGATTATTTGAGAGATTATCTAACAAATTTCACTAAGTTTTCTGGAATAGAGACAAACACCTTTTGTGCCATCATGAATCTAATTTTAGAAAATAATTTTTTTCGTTCAATAATAAGTTTTATCAACAAATATCGGGTGTCGAATTGGGAGCAAAGGTTGCCCCAGCATTTGCAAACCTAGTAATGGTCAGTTGGGAAAACAGTTTTTTAGTACATAATAACATGATGAAAAATGTAATATTATATCTCTGTTATATCGCCGTTATATCGATGATTTGTTTTTTATATGGAGAGGAGATTATGAGATTATGAGATGTTTGTTAAATTTGTATCTGAATTGAATGCTTCAACTAATTTTTTAAAATTTATAATAACAGGATTTGGTAGAGAACTGATTTTTTTAGATTTGCATTTATCGTATGATTCCACAGTAGGTTGCTTGGTTAGTAGTGTTTATAGGAAAGAAGTTTTCGCTAATCAATATCTGCATTATGACAGTTTACATCCTAAACATACTAAGAAAGGAGTTGTCAAGGGACAAATGATTAGACTTAGTAGACTTACGTCAGGTGACACAACATTTACCAAAGAGTTAGAAATTTTAATAGGCTTTTTTCTGAAAAGAGGATATGAGTTGAGATGGCTTAAAACAATTGAAAATTAAGTTGTTCTTTTGAGAAATATTAAGGCAGAACCAATTTTAAGAAATAATAGTCATTTTATGCATTTAAATGTCATGAATCAGGGTACTACAGAAGAACAGAGGGTAGTGCAATATAATTGCTCTTTCCCTTTGCCAATTACGAATGAGATGGGACTGTTCAGGAATTTAATAAGTGAGAATTGGAAAATAGTGTTAGGAAACACAGATATGGTTAAAGTTAATGGTTCTCGTCCTACTTTTACCTATAAAAAAGTTTGCAATTTAAAAAGTATTTTTGAAAGTGGAAGTAAAGGGTCAAGTTTTAACAGGAAGCAGATTGTGTTGAAAAAGGGAACTTTTGCTTGTCATAATTGTAGACAATATAGGTTTGTTAGCAATTCATCTTCCATTTATTTCAAACATATAAATAGAACAGTTTGGACAAAGAGTTTTTTTGATTGTAATAGCAGTATGTTAGTGTATGTGGCACAGTGGCTTACATGCACAAGTTTTTATATAGGGAAAACCCCAAAATGTTTCAAAAGAAGAATATATGAACATCAGTTAGCCATAAAGAAGGGAGATGAAAAAAATGCATTAGCTAGACATTCAAAATAATGTAGATTTTTTAAAAAGTTTACATTTTCTGTTCTTGACAATATAGACATTGAAGAATTTTCTGGTGATGTTAAAACCATATTAGAATGTAAAGAAAGTATTTGGCAGATTAGGTTGGGGGGGTGACATAAAACCAGGTTTAAATGAAGTAGTCAATTTGAAGTGTTTTTTTACAATTAATGTAGTCCCTATTATGTTTATTTTTTACAATATGGGACAGAAACTTTTAAAGTTCATTAAGTGTATATATATATATATATATATATATATATATATATATATATATATACACACACATGCACATTCATGTACATATAGATGAGTATAGAAGTTACAAATTTGTGTATTATAATTTTTAGCATTGCCATTTTAAATGTTAATTGATTTGTAACATGTGACTATGTAATAAGTGATAAGATGTTTGTTGGGGTAGATGATCATTCTGATGAAGTTCACGATCATTAAAGTGGATGAAAGCCAATGACAAAGTGTTTTGTGCTTTTCTGACATTCAGCGATTTGGTAGCGTTGTTTTTGTCTTTAAGACTACTTTCCTGTGGTTATCTAGTTATTTTACATTCAGTTTTTTTGTTGTTTATTAAATAATATTTGTCCCGTCTGTATGGTGAGTTTTCATTCTGAAAAGTGCCATCCAATTTGCAAAAACATTCTGAATAATACCATCTGTGATTTTATTCATTTCAAAATTGTCTACCAGAGCTGTTACTGCTTGGTGTGGTGTTGGTACTGTTGTTGTGCTTTCGGCTTTTCCCGGTTAGGGATCACCACAGCGGAACTCCGGTCCGCTAATGATTAGCAGTAGATTTTTACATGCCGAGTTACCGGCCCTGATGCACAACCTTCAACGAAGGTATGCCCATTCACGCATGTCTCCACACAGAAGATGCTCTAAATGAGAATTGAACAGAACAACGTCTTACTGTGAGGCGACAACGCAACTGCAGCACCTGGAAAATATAGTCACTCAGTTTACTTAATACTGCAGTAAATGGCTAATAACTGCTGTATGCAGGGGTGATAGCCTAATTCCACTGGAGTCATCTTTCTTCTACAGAAAGTGACTGAACATAGTGTTTTTGCCATTCTGTTGTCACCACCACATGGCCATTCCTGTAATAGTACTACAGGTAATGTTTTCTTCCTTGTAGGGTTGCCACCTTTTCAAATGCCCAAAGTGGGACATTTTTTGTAGAAATGTGAGATTTTGCAGGACAGAATATATCCACAGACAGTGCAAAGGACAGAACTTCACTTTTTGTCAAAGTAAAAGCTTATTTCTTTAGCATTTGAGTTACTTATGCTACTCCATACAATATTTGTGTGTTCCAGATATAACATAGCTGTATTATGCAACAATTAAAGAAAACTTAAGAAATATATTTTGTCTTAAAATCTCAGGACATTTGGCATTTTCTAACTTTTTTCACAGGCCACAACTGCCCAAAGTGTGACTGTCCCTCGCAAAGAGGGACACGTGGTAACCCTACCTCCTTGCTGCTGCTTGAAGCATGAATGGCAACCTTGGTGTGGCTGCTATAAATTCTGTAGCTTGTGCTAATTTTACTTTCATTTGTGAAAATGCCTTGTCCTCATGGTGTCCCCACTCTAAAAAAGTGTTTTGTATAAAGAAGCAGCCACAGCTGAATAATCCTATATAAATTCCCTATTGTAATTCATGATTCCCATGAATTTATGTAGATCTGATATAGTCAATGGCTTTTCCATTTGTAAAATGCCTTGCACATGCATAGGGCAAGTTGACCTTCCTGACGGTTTTATAATAGTACCTAGGAACTTAAGTTCTTGTGACATAAACTGAATTGTTTTCACTTTTAACCCCTGCTGTAGAGTATGGAAAACTTTTTTAAGAAGCCATACATGTTCTTCTACTGTTTCAACTGAATCAATTTATCATCAATGTAGTGTAACGCTGAATCATCCTTTTCCAAATATCGCAGAATGGATCCTGCTGTCTGGTGAAAAATAACTAGACTGTTTTGAAATCCCTGAGATAACCTTGTCATGACATATTGCTGTTTTTTTAAATGTAAAGGCAAATCATGGCCAGTCTTTTTTCCTGAGTGGTACTGCACAAAAGCCTTTTGATAAATCTGCTGCTGTAAACCACTTACTTTTCTGGTTTAATATGTGCAGCCAGCTCTGGAACTCCTGGAATTAAATGTGCTCTAAGAGTTGTGTACTGATTAACCTTTTTTAAATCAATGCCAAGATGATAGCTACCATCTTTATTCTTGACTGGCCAGATTGGTGAATGTGTGGGACTGTTGCCTTTTTTGTATGATTCCTTCCTTTTCCCATTCTGCAATACATTTTTCCATATGTTCTTTTGCCTCCCTAGGAATGGGATACTGTTTTTGAGATGGTGGTATATAATCCTGATCACTATCCACCCCTTCTGGCATTTCTAGTTTTCCACAGTCACTGGGACTTTTAAACAACAGGTTTGGGAATTGCTGTTGTAAATGCTGCCACACATCCTCACTGTCTGCATTCACATATCCTGTAGGCTTGTTAGGTTTTTCGGGTAGTGAGATTGCACAGTAACCTGCACTTTTCTTTACCTCTCCTTTTTTTACTGTCTCCTATCCACAGAATACTGTTAAGCAAGTAAATTAGTATGCCCAAAGGTCCTAGAATGCCCATACGAATAATGGTAGTTCAACAGGAGTGGCCTTAAGTCAAGTGGTGCCCTAGGCAAAAGGGCTCCATGGCGCCCCCTACCACACCATCCGGTGCCCCCATCCTGGTCTACCTACACTAAATAAATACTGGAAAAGCGCCCCTGCTACAGTGGTGCCCTAGGCGGCTGCCTAGTTGGCCTATGCCAAAGGCCGGCTATGGGTAGTTGAGCAGGATGGATGCATTAAAAATGCACCCTTCCATGTCGGTCCTTCTTGGTGAAATTTTATGTCTACATCTTGGCTACTCACTGCATAGCATCCTGTGCCATTACATGCTGAAATGCAAACCTTTTTTATAGGATTCACAGGTAACTGTCTGTTTATGATGGATACTGCTGCTCCTGTATCTGCTAAGACATTTTTCCATAGTGACCCCCCTACCCAGATATCAATCAGTGGTCATCCATCTTGACCTTCTTTAAAAGTAGTCAGGAAAGATACCAGAGTAGGGAGACCACACCCCTATTGTAAGGAGATCCACTCATCCTCACCTTTATTGCCAAATACAATATGACACACCACATGTTTTTGCTTGTCATCTTCCTCTGTGTCTGAGTGGTCTACATATTTAGGTTTTTCAATCTCCTTTCATAATTGTTGCCTAGCTATCCCTCCTGCCTGCTGTATCAAATAGCTTATATTTACAGGTGAGGCTGCTTGAAAATCTATGGGACATACATCCCCTTTTCCTGTGTATTGATGGCCCTTATAGCTGTCTTTACCAATATTGTAAGCTCTGTGCATAGAACTTTTTTTCTGATTTTCCTTTCAAATCTCTTGGTTCTGTTTTTTGGAAACACACCCTGTTTTTCCTTCTTTTTACACCAGGCTTTGTAATGATCACAATTTTGCTTAACATGCCCTATTTTCTTTCAGAAAAAAAAAACTTGTTGGTGCCTTTTGTTCATTACCTGTGTCTGATCCTGGTGCTATAGACACAAGAACAGGAGCCAGTGGTGCAGACACAGCTCTTTCTACTGGTGGTTGATCACACCACTGCTACCTTCCCTGACTTTTTACCTCACCAATTACTTCAATTGGCTCACTACCCTCAACTAATGCAAAGATATCATGTGAGTATAATGTCCCATCATCGGCCATAGTCCATCCCCTCATTAGTTTTTGTACTAAATCAGTGAAGGCATTTGAGGTTTCTTCATAACTGCAGTTAATATCCCCTAGAACCCCTTTTACTTGCTCTAAAAATAGTGTATTAACTGTTTCTGTATATCCTTTTGCTGTATGTCATTTTCTGATCTTTGGTATATGATCTGAAACAATAGTTTAAAGTGCTCACCTTGTTCCATTAATTTATCTGAGATGGTGATTTTGAAATTATCTAACAGCTTAGCTGTGAGAGGCTGCCCTTGTGTGTATGCCATGAGAACAGTGGTCATACACCCTACTTTATCATCTAATTTACAGTCCTTTTGATTTAACTGGATGAAAGTTTTAAAACATTTGGGAATATAAATCCAAAAACATCTGAGTAAGGCAGTTGTCCATACATCAGATCTTGCTGTGTATGCTACCCATTCTTTAAATGCAAGCATGCTGTAAAATATGCATTCTTTATCATTCCACTGTGGTAAACTTTATAATGATCTGGATTGTATATATAGATCTGCAGTAGTTCCCTGTTCTATAACTTGTACTGGTTTTGTGTTTTGCAATTCTTCCTTACGTTTGGCTATTAAAATAGTGTTCTGTAGATTAGTCTCTGTTAGCTCAGTCAATTCACCCTCCTTATCTTGAAAATTCACTTTAAGATCTGCAATTTCTTTTTGTAATTCTTTATAGGTTTTATGAAACTTTTTATTAGAATTGTCTGTTGACTGTAGAGCTCCTATGCACTTCTGACAGAGTTCTTGTACATCATTTCTGAACTTTTTGAACCTACCTTGTTTGTCTTTTAAGAATTTATTAAATTATTCTGTCAATTTATCATGAGTTTCTTGCCTAGCCTTATCTGTCTGTTCCTAAATAGTGACCTCATTCAACTTTTGTACATACTCTTTAATTGGTGTAACAAGATCTACAGGAGATTATGTCGGTAATTGATTTAACTACTGTTCTAACTCTGAGATTAATGCAGTGACAGAACATAACTGTCTAACATCTGGATATAATGTAAGCATTTCACCTTTTGCTGGTTCTTCACCATTAAAAGGTCTGTCTTTACAGTCTAACCTTTGAACAATGGGCTGCACTGTATTTTTATGACACTGGACACAGAAAGCAGTTTCAGCTGATTCACATAATAAACATTTACCATGACATACAACATTTTTTGTTTAAGATACCAATCAAATGTTATAATCCACTTACATAATGCTTGAGTATCAACTTGCCCTAGTAAGGTTTTACATTTACTAATTTGCTGTGTATACCAACATTGCATTTTGTCCAATGTTTTGTCTGGGTGTTCTCATATATTAAGAGTAAAGCTCTGTTTAATTTTTTTTTACTACAGTCACTAATGGCATCCATACTTGTATGTGACACAGAATAAAGTTTTACCACTTAGCAAGTGAACAGGTAATCAGTCTGTTGTTGCAGTTGGCTGGAAATTCCCATGTAGTCACTCAAAAAGCTAGCGAAATGAAACTGGCAGTTGCAGATTTGAAACCTTGGACTTCATCAAATTGGAGAATTTATGGCACTGCGACCTTTCTGCACAGTAGTCTCACTCCAGATTCAGACGTCTGAAAACTGTACTGCTACAAACTGTATAAAGCTGGAGTGCTCCTATTTAGGACTCACTCATATACACAGATTTTAGTTACTATGCCTTTACTGGAGTGATCCTGTGCAGGCACCACTCCCCCTGTGTTCAGATACAGGCTAAGCTCACCACTGAAAAATTAATTTTTATGGTGCTGCTGAAACCAAAGTCTGATTAAGACACAAAGTCTTCTTGGCTGTTTACTGCTGAAATCAAAGTCTGGTTATAACAGAGAGTCTTGCATAGCTGTACTTGAATTCTTTTTAAGACACAGAGCTTTACAGGCTACATGCTGATAACAAAATATATTTTGCAGCACTGCACCACATTAACTTTAAGTGCAGTGACTAATAAACCACTTATTTTTATAATAAACAACATGTACTATACTATAACAGCTACAGCTTTAATGTCCAAAGTTTGCTCTTCAGTACAAATACAGATGATAACCTTTCATTCTCCATCTACCTCAGAACCTAGGTTCCTACATACCATAACACAGCTTAGTTTTACAGTCTTTATATACCCTTTCAATCATGAACTTTAGATCCTGTTTTTTCTTTTAGTGTCTTTTTTTGGATTCTGTAAGGAAGCATCTGTGGGGAAAAGCACACAATGTCTGTTTTTAGACTTTCCTATTGTTTTTCTGAGGAACCATTTAATATTTATTCGTAAGTACTTCTGCTGATGTTGTGAGAACACATGCGGTATTTGCCTTTCAGAACTGTTTTCCTGCTGATTCCGTGAGGAAGCACGTCAAACTGTTCTGCTGATGTGAGAAAGGCATGCAGTTTTTGCTTTTCAGAACTGTTTTTTTAGAATTTCTGCTGATACTGTGATGAAGCATGTCTATTAATAGATGTTCCTTGTTTTTAAAAAACACCACTTTTTCATACATAGTATGGATGACCATTTTATATTGCTAAGCTCTAGTCCTACATTTAAGAAAATCTTTTTATTCTATGCTTTATTTTCAGTGTATTTACAGCAGAATTTACTTTCATCTTTTATTCATGGTTCAGCATACTCTAACAGTCCCTTCCCCCAGTTTTACTTTTGGTAAAGAAGTAATTGTACTTCAGTTCCTGCTGGTATCCAAATAACAATGTCTAAAACAAAATTGTTTAGATAACTGGAAAGTTCCAATCACATTAACATAATTTAGCTTTTGGCAGGAAGCAGCAGAGTAAGGATTACATTTGTGTGTGTGTGTGTGTGTGTGTGTGTGTGTGTGTGTGTGTGTGTGTGTGTGTGTGTGTGTGTGTGTGTGTGTGTGTGTGCAACATTTTTACTTTTTAAAGCTTTGCTGCTTTTCTTTTTCATCAAAATGTTATTAAGTCACAGTTTAACAACTATTTAGTCATGTCCAAGCATGAAACAATCCAGAACATAGACACAACAATGAGAATATCTCATGAACTCTTGACTAACTAGTCATGGTAAGTATAAGTCTCCATCCATCCATCCATCCATCCATCCATCCATCCATTCATTGTGTATAAAATTAATGTCTAACTAAAAAAACTCAGTTTTTAAGAATTTAATTAAAAAAAAGAATAGATCAATACTCTTTACAGTCCTTCATCTCATATTTTGACCATGCTTTAAATTTATATGTCATCATCTGCAACTTCAGTAATGTAAGAGGAGGAAAAGCACAATCACTGTAACAGTTTTCAACCATGCTTTGGCCATAAGATCTAATAATCCATATTTCTCCTTTGGATCAAACAGACAAAACTTCATCTTCTGTCTATCAGGTGCCACTGCTGTCAGGGTCCAATGTATGCTATCTATGACCTCATTCCAAACTTTTTGAATCCATGGGCATAATCAGTGACTTACCCCTGTACCATGACAGTATAAGCAGATATCAATCAGTATTTAACTGACTCCTGCTATAACGTTGGGTGGGAATATAGTGCTACATATGTAATATCTTAACATATGTAATTCTAGCTAATGGGCAGGGGTTCATGTAACAGTCCATAATAGCTTGAAGCATCTTTCCCATTCTGTTTGGTCAACTGGGGCTGGACCATGACATTCCATTTCCTCCAAATGAGATCTGGAACTTTTCTTGGCTCATCTAGCTCAATAACATACATTTCTTTAAGCCTGTATTGTCTATTCCCTTCTGATGTAGAATGGCAAATGGTGCCCATCAGCTATACTGGATCAGACCTGTCATCAACTGGGTGGATCACCCAGCCCATTATGTAAGAGACAAACTGCAGATATTGCCCAAAGAGCATTCTAGCTTGGGGGAATTGTTTTGCAGCTGCTTAACTTCATATCCCATACATCTTTAGTGAAACATATTCTTCCAGCTACCTGCTCATCTCACCATATGACCCCAGCTACCTAGTCATCCCACCGTATGACTGAGTTTCGAATGCTTAATAGAGAATTATGCTAAATGAAAGCCAAGAGGGTGACCCTATTGCACTCCTTCAATTTCTTAACTGCACATAATTCATATCAACCATATAGGCCACCAGGGTATAATACCCTATAAGATGGTGGTGCCCTACAACTTTGCCTCAGTAGCAAGCTTACACCTAGTTCTGCTATCCAGCAAGAGGGAGGTACTTTCTCTCTCTCTCTCACTTGCTCTGTTGCATTACTACTCTATGATGTGATATTAATATGGCAGTCCAAATCCCCTCTGTGGGGTATGCGCAAACAGCTTCTTTCTACTAATTCTTGGTGCTTTCTCAGCCCATATAAAATCAAAAATTAACTTCTAGAACTTTTCAACTATTGGTGAAAAGGTAGCATGTAGTAGGTGTCTAAAAATAAACATCTTAGTGGGAGCAAACATCTTCATCACCTGGATACTACTCAGAAATGGAAATATGTTTCTCTTTTTTAATTTCTCCAAGTCTTTTAGGTTTTTAATACCATGATGGGAATGTACCCCATTCCTAAGTCAAAGTATGATTAAAGTTCATGAAATTAATATTGTTTTAATCTTTGATGTCAGCCAGTAGTGCTCTTCGCAGCACCTGCAATGTGACTTCTGCAGTTCATATGGAGTTATATGTATTGGTAACATATAACATACAATTGTAAATTCTTTTTTATAAGACCTGTTGCTTCTACTAATATTGTGACTGTCTGGGTATCTTTCTTTCACATTGGTCTTGTTTCTGCCTATAGATCCTGATATTTTATGACTTTGTGTCTCTCTGTATGCAAGACACTGTAGTCACTGGGTGTAGCAATTTCAGTGATCAATGCTACTCTTATCTTCTTTTCTTGGGCCACTATATCTGGTTTTCTAGCATCTATCTTTTGAACTGTTGGTAATGGAAGATCTCAAGTGATGTAGACTTCCTCATTTTCTATGATGCTTTGTGGCTCATGTTTCCAGTGTTTTTTGGCCATTTCAGTACCATAATGTTTACACAATCCCCAGTGCAACAGTCTTGCCACATTATTATGCCTTTCAGTCTACAGTCCTTCTGCCATTAGTACGTCACAACCAGCAACGAGGTGTGCAAGTGTTTCCAATTCAGTTTAACAAAACCTACATTTGTCTATTTCTCCCACATGTTCAATGGACTTTATAAACCAACGTGTACACAGCCCACTGTCTTGGGCCACCAATATTAACCTTTCATCTCTTGGTTTGAATTCGCCTCTCCCTAACCATTCCTGTCTTCGTTCCTGATCAACATGAGGTTCTTCCAGAAGTTTTCTCTATTTGCAACTATATTTATGCTTTTTCCACATTTCTTGCCTTCTCATCTGATCCTGCACCTTATATTCTTTCTTTTGTTTTTTGGCATATTCAGTTGCTGCCTGATTTTTATCTACTTCTGGTTTGATTTCCATTCCTGCTTGATGCCAATAATCTTCCTAATTTAAGCAGAGAAGTCATCTTAGATTTATTCTCCTCATGTTTCAAAACTTTCACTACATTTGGGTCTTGTGAGGTCAGCAGATATGTGTGGGGTCCCACAATTGCAGATCTGTACATATAATCAGTTTCAAGGAGGCCCATCCCTACTTTGGAATGGGGAATATATTATCTTGGTATGCAATGATTTTTGTAAATCATTTGGTGAGCATGAAGCACCCTTCTTGTTTTCCTATTTAATCTATCCAACACATTTTGGGGCCAGTCAATCACTCCAAAACTATAAGTTATGACAGGAATAGCAACTTG
Organism: Protopterus annectens; assembly: GCF_019279795.1. Taxonomy (NCBI): domain Eukaryota; kingdom Metazoa; phylum Chordata; order Ceratodontiformes; family Protopteridae; genus Protopterus; species Protopterus annectens. The sequence continues at coordinate 1,914,039,628 of NC_056733.1, forward strand.
ATTTATAGCTTGGATTTTGTTCCTAGATGTTAGTGCTGTTTTCAGGATTAAGTCTTCTGAAGTATTCCTTACTAAGTTTTATTCATATTTGTTTGTGTTTTATTGTTGATCCTTCATAAGTTCCCACATATCTATATACTCCTTCTTGCTCAAGTTCTTTTATATCACATTCTTGCTCTAAACTGATATTTTCCTGGTGTTGCAGTTTTCCTGCTTTAAATGTTGCTTTTGCACATTTATCAAGACCAAATGACATTTTTATAGCATCTGAAAAAGGTTCTACACCTTGCAGTTGTTCTTTCAGTTCCTCATCTGATGAGCTATACAGTTTTAAATCATCAACAAGGAGAAGATGAGAAGTCTTTATACTTTGTTGTTTTCTAGGAGCCAGATTATAGCCATGGCCTAAACTGTTGAGTAAACAGCTTAACGGATTAAGGGCAAGGCAGAATAATAATGGTGACAGAGAGTCACCCTGGAATATCCCCTTTGAATTTGTATACCTGGAATAACAATTTGTCCTTTATCATGGCTTAATTGTAAAGTGGTCTGCCACTGTTTCATGGTCACTGTAATGCAGTCAATCAATGTGGGGTATATCTTACACATTTTTAAGCACTCTTTTATCCATGAATGAGAGATACTATAAAATGCTTTTTTTTGTAGTCAATCCATGCCATACTTAGATTCTTCCCATTTTTACAGTTCTCCACTATGACTTGAACAACAAGTGATCCTTTATTCCATATGACTTTCTTTTATTGCCCTTTTGTTCTACTGTCATAATTGAGTTTTCTTCTAAATGACTATAAACACTGTCTGCATAAATTCCCATGTATAGTTTATATGTTGTCAGAAGGCAAGTTATTGGTCTATAATTTTTAGGGTAGCTTGCAAGTTCACTCTTAAGTAGGAGCATTGTTTTTCCTGTTATTAGACAGGTAGGTGTCTGTTCTGGGTGCGCATATAAATAATTCTTACTCATGGCTAAATCTTCATGCAAATATGTTAATACTTTTAACCAGAGGTTAGGTACTGCATCTGGGCCTGGGGTTTTCCAATTAGGGGCTTTTCTTAACTTTGTTTCAATCTCTCTGGCTGTTACTTTATCTCATTTCATATCCTGTACCTTTAAACTTTTTATTCTTTCTTTTACTTCTATCCATTTTTCATCTTTGTTATGTACCACAGGATCTTCATAGATACTTCTCCAATATCTATTTCTTCTTTTTTTGGTGGTCTTTCAATTACTTTTACCTTATTTCCCAGTTCTCTATAAAACCTTTTTGGGTCATCAATAAATTTCTTATTTTGCACTTTTCCTTTATATTTATCTTCTTATCTTCTACGTTTTTCTGCCTGTGCTGAAATTTTTAGTTTGTTATTTGCAATAGTGCATGTTAGATCCTGGTCTGTTCTAATATTGCACATTGCTTTTATCACATCTATCTTTCTTAGTATTTTTGTTGATCTATTCCCTCTTCTATAGTCTTCTAACAGTGACACTTCTTGTCTTAATTGCTTTGTAGTTTTCTCTATTCAATATTTCCATGATGGTATTCAATTTCTTCCCTTCCTTTCCCTCACTTCCCTGTGTTCTTATTGTAGAACTTTATCAGTTATTAATTTAGCATATATATATATGGGTCTATGTTAAAACATCGAAAGTGCAGTTCGTTGAACTGCACTTTCACGAACCCACTTTAGCAAAAGTGCATAACATCAAACATGAACTTTCGTTAAAGTAAACAAAACAAAATTAAAAAATACACACAAAAAAATGTAAACACTACTATGCAGGGGGGCTGCACCCCCTACTTTAATATTCTATCTCCGAGATCACACTACAGTGGGGAAAAGGGAATATTCCCTTATCCACACTGTACCGCAATCTCCACAAAATATTTGTTAGTTGTACATAATATGTTGATGTACAACTAACAAAACATGCAAGCTGCATGGGCCAGATTCACGAAGCCTCCGTGTAAGAGTTATAACTCTTACACGGAGGCTGCAGTTAAACGGTGTGATGTCAGCATGTCATGCATATGCATGAGGTGCATGAGGCATGCTGAATCACACCAGTAACACTTACACGGTCCGTGTAAGAGAGTAGGGGGCGTGTCTGTAGGCTAAGCCCTGCAAGCGGACACGCCCCCGGAAGACTATAATGGCTGAAAGTAAACAGCCACGAGAGAGGCCATGGAAATGTGAATAAACACACTACACAACACATGCCCCGACTGACCATCACTGTATAAAGTGAAGAGATGTTATAAAATTAAATTAAAACCTTTTTTTTTTTTAAAACCCCGTAAATGTTTGCTACTGTGTGCGCTCGTGTGCGTGGGTGTGCTACTAGCGCAATCACAGTTAGCAGTCAGTGGAAAAGGATATAAGAACTAAATATGCAGAGTAAGCCAAGAAGTAATAGCTTAGCGGTAGAGTTGCCGGCCTAAGAGTAGGCAGGCAGGGTTCGAGCCCCCACAACAACCTTTTTTTTTTTTTGTAAATAAGCACTAAAAAGCCCCCTGACAGTATTGTACAAATGTAAATGTATTCCCTTTTGTAAAATGGAATGAAATGGAGCATATATTTTGAAGTAACACCATAATAAAAATAGTCAGAAATGTACTGATAGCTAAGCTGCTGTGAGACAGACTGCCCGTAGCTCAGTACTGTTTAACAAGCTGCAAACTGCATGCCCGTTGCTAAGCACCGGTTTAATAGGCTGAAACTGTTTGCAACTAGCTGTGCTTAGCTGAACATGTGTGTCACTAGCCAATTAAGGTTTATACCAGTGCACACCGTTTGCGCGCCGCTCCCACAAGCTAACTGCCAGTGCGCATGCGTTAGCTCCGCGCAAATGAGTGCAGACCTGGTTTTAAGTGCTTAAAAGTGCTTTTGGCATGTTTGATTGACAGGTCCTCAACTCAGTTCTGTAAGGAAAATCAAAAATCAGTTGCCAGATTTGAACCCAGGATACCATGCACTAGAGTCAAGGTACTAAACCACTAAGCCATGACAGCAATACCTAGAAATGCAGAAATAGCATATATATGTGATAAAAATCCAGAATGGAGCATGATAAAGCATTTTCAGTGAAGTAGATACAATTCCAAAATGGCCAATCAGAGAAATGTGCGGGAAAAGAGGCATATATAAGCCCCATAGGCGGGAATACACAGCAGAAACGATTGTAGAACAGACCTGCAGTCAGAATGAGTGGAGTACGTGAGGGACATTGCTTTCGAGCACAGCGTTGGGGCATTGAGGAGTCCAGATACATGGTCTGGCTCCTTGTCCATCATCACAAGGCCCAACTCATGCAGGGCCAGGTCTCATGGGGAGCGTACAGGGCAGAGGCATGGGACTAGTTGGCTCGTGATCTGACCAGTGCTACTGGCATTCCACGCACTGGTGAGCAGGTCCGTCACCACCATGCGGACCTGAAGCGACGCAAGCAAGACCAGTTGACCGAATGGACCCAGGAGGCCCGGGATATGCCCAACACCCCACTACTGAGTAAGTTACATTTTACTTATGTATGTAAGGATATCAACTGGCTGATACTATGGAGATGTGTAGTCCAATATTACTTCTTTCATATTACAGCTGCAGGTGTCCGCTCTATGAACCACGAGATGCATGGCCGTAGGCTGGTGCGGCTGCGCCACCATGCAGGTTAGTAACCCCACCCAGTACTTGTAAATAAATATTATACTGTAGCATGTATCAGAACACTGCAGTGTATTGATTAAAAGTAATATAATGTGCAAGCAAGATTTGAAAGTCTGCAGATATGGCTGCAACATGTTCATCAGTATGCAAGTGTAACTGGAAATATAATTGATAGAATTAAACAGTGCTGTAATACAGATGTCCCACCATTAATTAAAATAGTGTAACCTGCAGTAGTCTCAAGAGTACAGCTTCAGAATCTGAGGTAGTCACATGTGAGATATATCCCCTGTTGAAATGCTGAATCATGACAGAAGTGAGGCTGTTGGAAAGTGTTTAAATCACCACCAGTCTAACATGTGAACAAAGCCTAGAAGTAGCAACCTGAACTGTGAAGTTTCAGGATGTGTGAGAGTGACAGAAAGGGTCATGTATGAATAAATAAAGTAGTAATAACCCCTGAATATATTAGCCCCAGTGTGTTTCTACAGAACTAAATGCATGTGGGAAGTTCAACTTAATATCCCAACCTGATTTGAGTGTGTCCGAATCTGGAATGTCTAGGCCAAATTCTGTATATGGTGATCACAGTAAACAATTTGCAGATAGAATGAATGATTATTTGATGGACTAAACAGCCATAGTTGTCCCCTGTCCTGTCATCAAAGTGTAGCAGGATGATGTATCTGATCAAATTCAAAATAAGTAGGATAGTGATGTATTTGTAACAGGTCTAGCATGATAGTCAAATAAAAATTATTTTGAAACATCAGCTTCAACTTAATTGTGTACCTATTACAAATGTAAATCAATGTGTAACATATGAATGTGTCATCACTTTCTATCTCCACCCAACCCTATAATTCCATATAACAATACCCACTAAATAATGGTATGTGAACATTTCATTAATCATGGACATTTGTCCGTTCCAAAAAATATATGCATGTCTGTTCGTGCATGTGCCCTGTTCATACCTGCAAATTTGATGGCCTGTTGCCATTAATCAACCCTGCATGTTGTTTGACTGTGTATTTCTGTTCAAATAATGCATGTGATATTGATATGCCCCTTGTTCAATGGTGTTAATATCTGGGTGTTTGTTTGATGGGAATACCAATGCATGATGTTACAACTAATCTGAATGGAATAAAATGCCACTAACCCAAACTAACATAACAACTCACAAACCTAGAACGCTTGGGAAGGCGGGTCCCAGCGGACCCACCTCTCCCACCTCAGCTGGCGCCTGCACCTGGCACTAGTGCCCAGGCGGACCCCCTCCGGTGGCCCTGTGCCACCTTCGTGGAAGCGCTGCAGGGGATGGGGCGGTCCCCTCTGCAAGTGTGGCGGAGGGTTCGTCCACTCACCCTCCAAGGTGTCCGGTCTGTGGTGCGAAGGGAGATCCAAGACTCTGTTCTTGGGCCCCTACGCCAGCTTGAGGCTCGTGTGGCACAGCTAACGGCCCCGGCCATTGCCCCGCCTACACAGCCCCCAGCACAGCCCCGTCCTGGGCTGTGAAGGAACAGTGGCAACTGCCTATGGGTGGGGATATCAGTTCCACTGTTGCCATCTGTGGGCTCATACATCTCGGATATCCCAACCTCCGTCCCCGTCAATTGTGTAACCCCCCCACATGTGTCATACACCGCCCCTGTATGCGTCTTGTCTGTTAACCTACCCAACCTACCTCCCCAGCTATACCGACTTCCTTCACCTGACATACCACTCTCACCTGAAAAAAAAAAAAAAGGGCACTCTGTACCCACAAAAAATTACGCCCCATACATAGCTGTCCATGTCGCACACATGTCTGCTTGACATTGAAACAGTTAATTACAATTGGCTCTACAACAAATATTAATGTTGTCCTGACACCTCTTTCAGGGGTGAAAGGTTTCCAATGTCTCACCAAAATACATGGAAATGCACAGCTGTTGCTGCCAAAGACATGGGCATCTATGGGCCTTACCTACATCCCTCCTGCAAATCCCACGCTTGTTTCCCTACTGTCTTACCCTCCTTGTGACCCCTTTTCACCACTTTCCTGTCACCCCCTTTTCTTTTCTTTCAAAGAAATTAGCGGTGTGCGCTTGTGTTAGCGGAGCTCACCGCCAGTCTTGCGTGAGCTCAGCATAAGCGCAGACCTGGTTTAAAGAACTTAAAAGTGCCTTTATGGCACTTTGATTGACAGGTCCTGTACTCAGTTTGAAAGTTTGCAAAGAAAAATAAATTCCCACTGTCAGTCTCGAACCCAGGACCTTGGTAACATTAGTCTGTATGACCTACCACTAAGCCATGCTTGCCTTACAAGAACACAGTGCTAAAATAAATATAACATGTAATAGTAGGAATCAGTATAAAGGCAATATAGGAGGTGTACTATCCAAAGCATGTCAGGTAGAGTTTCAATGGCCAAATTACTGGATTCCCATACTAGTTCAGTGTTAACAGAAACAGCCCTGCTACTTGTTAGCTTGTACATAATAAAGTAAGGTAATGTACATATATGAAGGTATGTATATCTACACATACAGATATATAAATATATATTAATACATATGAAATATAGTTGTAGGTGTCAGTATCCATACACACTCACTACAGGAAACAGTGAAGATAAATGCAGCAACCAGAATCTGCAACACAGCCTGGCTCCTGTGAGACCTACTAACCCCTTTAACTGCTTAAAGGTGCCTCCAGCACTTTGATTGATAGGCCCTATACTCAAGTCACAAGCAGAATATAAGCATACTAGTAGGCCCTACCCCAAGACCATTGTAACACTAGTCTGTATGACCTACCACTAAGCCATGACTCTCATACAGGAATATAGTGCTAAATAAGTGGAACATGTAATAGTAGGAATGAAGATAAAGGCAATATAGTATGACTACTAACTAAAGCATGTCAGGCAGACTTTTATAGTCCCAATTACTGGATTTTCCCATACTAGTGTAGTGTTAACAGAAACAGCCCTGCTAATTGTTAGCTTGTACCCAATAATGTCAGCTAATGTACATATATGAAAGTATGTATATGTACACAGATATATATATATATTTATATAGCAATACATATGACATATAGTTGTAGGTGTCTGTATGCATACACACTCACTACAGGGAACAGGCAAGAGAAATGCAGCAACCTGAATCTACAACACAGCATGAAGCATGGGAGATGTACTAACCTTCACACTCACAGAACACTGTCAACAGCATACCAGCATGGTCCACGCCCTACAATCTGAAAGGGCAACGCCTATCTCACATACCCTTTTATAGCAGTGTCCTGAAATCACAGTGAGACATGCAATCAGTACACACCTGGCTGCATGCAATTAGCAAATGCTGTCTTACAATTGGTGCAGAGGCCATCACATGGACCTATGCAGATACCTACAAAAGCAATGAGTACCCACACTACACTCATGCAATACATTCATTGCACAAAACCGACAGAGAGAGAGAGAGAGACAGAGAGAGAACAAAACAGAAATAAAGACAGCCAGCAGCAAAACCAGCAGCAGCAGCAGCAGCAGCAAACTTCAAGCAGCACCAGTGACACACCAACAGCTGCCACAAACACAGGTAATGCAAAGTAGCAGGTTAATACTGTGTTTACTGTGACACCTCCAAATGTATCATAGTTCACTATCTATAGGTATGTGCATGAGATAGGTTGTGTGTACATAGTCCTGAAATATAAACATATGTAATATTGCTGTACATGTTACCCATACTTAACACTTCCATAGCTTAGAACACAAGGCCAGTTGTGCATATGATGCAGTAGTTCCCAGGGTCAGTAGAGGTTCCTCCTCAATGGTGTGGGACCACTGTGTATGTATGGCACTGTTCAGGTACATATCCTGTAGTATGGCCAGGGATTAATATCAGTCTGTCATGTGGTGCTATGTCCTCCAGGGGTGAATGTAGCACACATCCAGGGATACCATTTTGTAACAGTGATGCTATGTGTTCTGCAATGATGAAGGTGGCTCTCACCTGGACATGTGAGAGGATAGGGAGGTGACAGTCATTTGGGATAACTAATACCACATGTGTAGGAGAATGGGGGGGGGACCTGCACCTAAACTGTCTGAAAGAATGTTGCCAATATCTGTGCATGTGGTGAATGTGAAGCATCTTAACACTGCTGACCACAGATGCCTTGCTGTCATGTGAATCTGCCCTGTGCTGCAGTAGCCTCCTACTATTTTTATGCAATATGCCTGTATCTGTACTCCACTGGACATGATTAATAAGTGGTGTGTAGTTGTTCTGGGTTAGATATGTGTGTGCACAGTACATGCAGTATGTGGGATGTCTGTGGTAAGCATATGCAAAGGTGCTGGCGGTGTGTGTTGTGGCTACCACTGGCCCAATGGGCTGCATGGATAGCATCACTGTCATAACTACTGAATAACTGTGTAATTAAATGCATACATAGCAAGGTAGTGTACTGTGCTTGTGGTGTTGTTCGGATATGTAAATCCAGGCTGAGTAATGTGTGCACATCACAGGGTTGGGTTGGATGGCAACACACATCCAGTATGTAGGGATGAACACCCAGAATGTGTCAGACGTGTCGCCTGTGCAGAAGTATCCGCCATTACCTGTGCATCCCCACAACACACACACATGCAACATATGGCAGAAGTACTATAGCAGTACACACATGTTCATAGGTTCATACTAGGCTATTTGCCCTAGGGCATTGGTGAGCCTAGTAGAATGTGTTTGTCTTTCACCACCCAATTACAAGTTATGCTGCTATGCCCTTGTCCGATGTTAGTATACTGTGCCTCTGTCTAACAGTGACATAGAAGTGATACCTGGGGTACAACTATGATCTACATCCAGTCATCCAGATTCCTATGGAAGAGAGTCAATGAGGGACTCTGCCTAACCTGTAGTGTCAGCTCATTACAGAGTGAAGGGAGCCTCTCAGTCAGGAATATGCCCCTCCAGCATGTCCATGGATGTCAGTGCTGAGGTCCAGCTCTCCTGAGCATGTGGCTGTATGGGACTCTGATTGCCTGAGGTGCAGCATGTTCATTACTGCTGGGTAGGACATGGCTGTATATGGCACGCACAGATTGCCTCTGAACCGGCAATAAGCCACTGAGTCCAGCGGATTTACTTTACCTGGGAAGCATATGACATCTGTGTGAGCCATTGCATCCCCTTGATGAGGTACTGTTGTCCTGTACCAGTTGCTGTGGGTGTCTGGTTAGGTACATCCCAAAAGGTGCATTGTACGCAATTATAGGCTTGATGATGGATGAGTAAAGAGGCACAATGACCTCCCCTGCCATACATGTGAATCCCTCATGATTAGCTGGGCTATATAACATGTCTTTCAATCCACATTGGCCATGTGGTTGACAAATGACAGACCGCTACCATGTTTCTACCCCAGGTCCCCAACTACGTCTTCTGTACTCAATGGCCTAACACCTATGTTGTACTGTGCCACCAATGTGGAGGCGTGGGAATCTGCATTGAATACTGATACTCCCCCTCCTTTGTTCAAGTGTTGTGGCTGACAAGAATGGTAACAGCTATAACCTGGTAGTACTGGTGTGCTCCTGTGAAACCTGAAACAGGTTCATGTTACTGCACAGATATCGATGTCCAGCATGTCAAGTAGGGTTTTGAGTGTGTGCATCCTTAGGTCTGGACTTCTGGTGTTGAGTAGCATCACTCTCACTTCCTCATCCTTTGTGATACAAATGGATGTGGGTTTGCCTTATGAGCCTTGCCTAATACAGGCACTATGGGTGTAGCAAGAGTCTCCGCCAAATTCCAATGGGACAGGGGTGACAGGTGCAAGCTGTCCCTAGCAAAGCATACCACCCCAAGATGGCAGGCATTGGCACACCTGTGAATGACACCAGTATGTCAGTCAATTGTTGGAAGGGATCATCGTGCCTTGATATTGTGGCATGGTTCTAGGTGAGGGTAGGATGCTACTCAAGGTCAGGGTCAAACTGTCTTGGGCTACCTGCTCAGAGAGCTCTGTACTGTCTCATGTCATGTAGTCCAGGGAGGAATGTGTCAGGCCATTCACACCAGCATGGACAGTGACTGAGTCATACCTGTACTTGCCTTGGGGTTACCTGAGTGTTTGTGTTATGTGGCAGGTCATAGTGGCCGACAGGCTGCACACCGTGACCCTCACCTCATTAAGCCTGGTGAACGTGATGTTAGTGTGCCTGATGATAGAGGCACCTAGTACAGGTGTATGAGGTGTGTTGTTTACTGTTAATGGCTGTGAGTGTTCAGCACATTGGCTTTGTGTGATATGTGTTGCACATGTTCGTTTCTGTGGTAGTGGTTGCATGGATGTCTGCTTAGGAGGTCTCTGCTGCATAGGCATAGCTGTGGTCCAAGCCTACAAGTATGTTTATATGTGATCATGTGTTAGGTCCGCTGTTGTGGTAGGTCTATGTGAGACTGGAAGTGTAGTGTGTGGTCTCCTTGGCCACCTGACTGGTTATGGCGGTATTGAGTAGACAGAGCCTAGCCTCCAGTTCGGTATATGGTTGCATCACTCACATGAGTTTGAATTTGTTGTTAGGAGGAGGGGGTTGTCTGTGTACATGCATCTGTTCCAACATTGTCTCTGGAGTACCACACTCACCAGCTGGACTGGGAGGGAACTGACAACTGACCTCTGGACATGCTAGAATACTATTCTGAATTCTGTAATAATTAATGATTGAAAACAAGGTACAGTGGGGAGTGAGGGTGTACTGACATTACCTACAACTGCTGACTGATATAAAAGCGTCAGTGAGCAAGTGCCAGGTAACCTAAGTGCAATGTGTCACAATTAAGTAAATGCAACAATGAGAAGCAGTCACTTGCTGTCATGTGTAACATGGAAATACATACAGTAAGCAATGCAGATATCAGTAGTGAGTCACAGACGTGTTGACAAGCTGTGTACTATGTGGAAGTAGCATACCAGTGAAATAACAAGCTAACAAATAACAAGCATATAAACAAAGGTAGATCCAGGAGGCCTGGATGTAGTGGTTGCTACAGCAAACAAGGTGTAGCAATGTCAGTAAGATACAGCTCAGATATGCAGGCACTATAAACCTGAAACCAGATGTCCCCAGCTATGAATGGCAGAGTACAGCCTATTGTCACACACGAGTGCAGACCACAAACCTTGTTAATGTTAAATAACTGGCCTGAAGGCCAACTGCCCATACCAGAACTAATACACTTGTACACTGGGCCCTCAATCAGCAGTGCCCAACATCAATGGATGAGAGATATGTGTCCTGCCACCACAGTGCTTGCCACCAACCTCCCTAATGTAAAACAACTGGTCTGAAGGCCAAGTGCTTAGTACAAATGACATAGAATGATAGCTACACTGTAATCAAGTTTTAACCAAGCAGTAATAAGTAGAAGTTAATACTCCCTGTATAGAATGTGTACCATGTATTGTTGAGATACTATGCTGATAACCTGTTTGTGTACCTTTCCAGCTTGACATGGCTCCATAAAGGAACCCATCATATTCTGCTGCAGAGGATGACATGATTCACCAGAGCCTGGTGCGTGACTATGCCATCCTGTTCTCACGCACCACCCAGAATCAGCAGGAGAGGTCTGCACTGTGGCAAAACCTCGTTAGCAGGATAAATGATGTTGGCATGCATGATAGGACATATGAGCAGGTGAGACATCACTGCAGTGATTTGATAAGAAATGTCCGCCAGCATGCTGCAGATATCCGCAGGCAACAGGTTGCCACAGGTGGGGGGGTGGCCACACATCCCCCCCTCACCAGACAGGAGGGGCTACTGCTAAGTGTTGTGGATCCAGCCCCAGAACAACAACAGCAACACCCATGCATCATGATGGAGGTTGGATCCACACAGCAGCAACACACTGAGCGTGCAGGTAAGATGCCATATTCATTTATTGTTATTACTTTTACATTTGTTGACCCAGATAGTCTAGCTGGATATATGTCCATTTTCAGTAGAGGCCTGTGGAGAAAAGCTCCACACATAATGTAATAAAGGCAGACAGACAAGTTGTTAATACAGACAGCCAACATGATAGGATTGTACACCAGCCTGTTAACTAAATCAACATACATGTAAGGAACTCAAACAGTTTAGAGTCATACACAATATACCGTTGGTTTAAAAGCAATCCTACCTAAAGCATAACGGTTATGCAATAAGGCAAAAGCCAGATACATAATAGTTAGGGCTCAGAAGGGTAGAGAAGTAGAAGGACTATGAAAGATACAATGATATGGAAGAGGCAGGAGTCAAGAAGGGAAGTGAGGAAAGGAAGGAAGACAGTCAAGAGGATGTGGGAGGGATGGGAGAAGTAGGTCAGAGCATAGAAGGACATCAAGGTGAAAGAAACAGGGTAGAAGCTAGTTTCTATGCACAATGAGGGGTTAAAGGTAAAGAGAGGGTAGGGAGAGGGACGTTAGCCTGTACTCCAAGAAGAACAAAGCCAGTGGTTTGGGAAGTACAGTTTGCGGTGTCGTTTGAAGAGAGGTAAGGGTGAGATTAGAGTTAACCCCTGGTATGTACATATGACTGTTCTGTACACTGTTACTTCATGCACGCATAAGGTGTGCATGTGGTATGTATCTGTCATCATGATATATATACAGACATTATGTGCAGCTGATGTGTATAAGGGAACTAGTGTACTACTGTACTGTATCATGTGCAAAACAAATGGCACACATGTGCCCACTGACATTACTCTCTTCACACTTCCAGGTCCCTCCCATCTAGCAACGAGGCAGGCCATACATGCTGGTGAGTCTTTTAACATTATCTGTAAAGCAATTTAGAAAACTAGGAAGAGTAGTGTAACTCTGTAGTAGACTTGCTGGTGACTGTGTTCACAATACCCGTAATACAGTTGTAGTAGATTGAGTAGTGTAACACGGTACTGATGTTTGTGTTTACTGTGGGGTGTGCATGTGTGCAAGCGTGCCTGTGCCCAAGTGTGCATGTGTGTTAGTGTCCATGAGTGCATGTGTCCATTTCTGAATGTGTGCATTAGTATTGAAATGCATCTCTGTCAAATATGTATGGAGACTGTAATCTGTGTTCCATGTTTTCCTCCTGTAGGTTCTGGTGCTGCTCTGGTGACCTGCAGCAGGGAACCTGAATCTTGTGCCCCAGGTACTGATGATGATGAAATGTCTGTAATGGTGCAGGAAGGTGTGTCTGGGTCCACCATTGGTCAGCCAATTGACAGTACACAGCTTTCAACCCCGTCAATGCGCACAGTCATCCTGCCGTTACATCCTTTGTCACCATTGTCCCTAGGTGATGGACAGTCTGCAGTGGGCATAGATCAGGGTAATGTGGTACCTGTGGTACATGCATCCCCACAAGGCAGCCATGAGCAGGGGCCTCCAATGGTACCACGCAGACAGTCGCCCATGGGTTCTCGTGGGGCATCCGTGGCCGTACTGCCTCTGGCCGACGTGCCCAAGGAGGTATGTCAACCTCCACTATGTTTCGAACTGTCATGCAGGCACAGGCACGTATGGAAAGGTACACCAGACAGGGTCTGAGGGAGCTGAGAGAATGTCGCACAGCCATGACAGATGGCATGCGTGACGTTGCGAATGCTATCCGTAACTTCACAGATGTCGTTGACAGACGTTGTGGGGGCATAGAACAGCTGCTCCACAACCAGATGTCCATGGGCCAGGGCCATGGTGTGCGTTTGCGACGTCGACGTGGCCGTATGCCAGCAACAGCACCAGCTGGCAGTGGCCATGGACGACAACAGGCCCACTCGCGCACCTCAAGTGCCAGCACCAGCCCCAGCAATGCTGGGTCTGTGCCGTCATCAAGACGCCCCAGGAGACCACGTGCACGTGGCTCTGGACAGTCCCAACAGGGAACTGTGTCCAGTCAACACACCCCTGCTTCCGATGACAGTACCCAGTCTGGGTTAGTACCGGATACGGCCCGTAGCACCCCTGCCAGGCACAGGTACCGTGTCCGTGCCCACAGACACTGATCTGGATGACCTGACAGGTGCAGTCTGTGGCTGTCCACAAAACCCTGTACATGGCAGCCATTATGTGGGACTGTGTGCGTGCTTACACACATGCAGAAACCTAACACCTAGGGCAAACACATACACACACACACTGCACCAACACTGGTCCACCCTGTACTGCTGCCCCTCACAAACACACATACACACACATGTCAATTGGTGTTACCAGTGGCTGGCTTGGGCATACCTAACCCACACCCTGTGCATATGATGACACTGTGCCACCTCCTGCATACTACAACATCGGTGCAGGTAAAGGTAAACACGTTGCTGATGCACAGGGTGACTACATAGATGTGTATAAGTAGTAACATGTTGGTAACTGTTCACTGTTCCAGTATAATTGTGTGTATATCCCAGCAGTCCTGCTGCAGTAACTGTATGACTGTCCTCAATTGTTATATGCACCCATACTACTTACCAAAGTGTACCAGCTGCACACCATCACATGCTAACATTGACTATGGCAATGCGCATCTTGTGCTGTTACGTAGATTCAGCTATATGTAACTGTTCTGTCACACATGCATTTATACACACCCTGCTACCCACACACATGCACACGCACACCTGCCATTCCCATTATTTATCACCCTACATGAGTAGCTGTTGATACATGACAGGTACACATTTGAGAAGTGCACTATGTTGTTTACTACTGGCATCCCCTTCTCTACCTGTACTCACAGGGTGCAGGCAACCTCATCGGTTGAAAGATGTAATGTGCATCAGGTACTGTAGTACCCTGATTGCCACATCAAACATGTTTCCCATATGGAAATGCACACACAGACACATCCCACATCCACACACTTGCCACATTCAGGCTTCAGAGCACTATCTAGGTATATTTGGGTACATGTGCGTGTTACAGTAGCATGTAACACTATACTGAGTACTGGCAGTTGTCTGTTGTCATGTTGTCTGTATAGAATAAAAGAATTGTTTGATTATCCTACTCTGTTTTGTGGACATTACTTGAAGATGTGTTACCTTACATGTGTTATTGGTACCACCACCTTCTCTTTTGTAGTTTTGTTTGTATAGGGTGCTATCAACATCACTGCTTGTGAAGGGTAATGACCACCCTGCAGTGCATAGCCCCATGTGGCAAAAGCCACATCCCACCCCATCATTGTGCACACACACTAACCCCACCAACAGTAAAACACATACTTTCCATTTGCAAGATTCAAACCCATACCTAACTGTGTTATGACAGTAGAAACAGACACATTAGCAGAGTGTGCTATTTGCAGTAGTTGGAGAAATCCCTACTAATGCTGTACTTAGAGGGTGCTGACATCATCTGTGTGTAGGAGGAGGGATGTGCACCCTGTAGTGTGTTCTCCCAGTTGTCAAAAGGCAGTTAACCCTCCCAGCATAGTGCACACACATAAACCCCACTCATACTAACACACATATATCTGTTTTGCAGGATTCAAAGCCCTATCTAACTACGTTATGACACTGGAGAAAGACGATTAGCCGAGCGCGCTATGCTAATTACTGGAGGACTTTACTACAGGTAATATAGTTATACAGTCCTGACATCATCAGTGTTTCAAAAGGGGAATCTGCATCCTGTACTGTACTGTCACAGTTGCTAATAGGGACATTTCCAACACACACATCGATGTGTTTGAGGTTTGCATATGTGGGGATCCAGTACTCCAGTGTGATGAGTATATGGTTTGATTGCAACAATGAGGGACATACTCCGAGTGGTGAGCTGTTTGTACTCATGGTTGTGATGATCAGGTCTAGTATATCTTCCCCTCTTGTGGGAAGGTTGGTTACCTGTTCCATAGCCAAAGAATGTATGATCTATGTGAACCCTAGAGCTTGGGTATTGTGGCTTGTGTAATGTTCACAGTCTATGTTTGGGTAGCTAACGTCACCCAGTATGATGGTGTTTGCAGAGTAATCTAAACTGTCCTGTGTCAGCATGAAGGCTGTGTGGGAGTCCTGAGTTTGAGAGGGTGCTGTAAGAGCCCCTCTGTGTCTCTTGCCATGTGGTCCAGGGAGGTACGTCTCAGGTTGTTTGCACCAGCATGGACAATGTCTGCCTCATAGCTGTACTTGCTGTGGAGTGACCTGTGTGCCTGTGTTATGTGGCACATGCTATCACCCGACAAGTAGCTAACTGTGACCCTCACCGTGCTCTGTCTGGAGGGCGCACGCCTGTCAACAGCTCATGTCAAGCAAGTTCACACCCCTCATAAATGATGTGGAAACCGTCAAAGGCCCAAGGCCTGTTGACAATATGGACCAGACTGCAGATACCTCTATAAAGGCATTCTATGGACACATTCAGGAATGCATGGATCATGAAGCCATATATGAAAGCATGACCCAATTCTCCAAAGGCAGATGTCCTGGGTGCGGACACCAGCCATAAACACACTATACAATAGAAGGATGACGCCACTACATGATACAACAACCTCCCAAAATGTGAAGGCACCACTGATGAGTATTGGAAGACAACTACAGGCACCCATATGATTGTCTAAGGCCATCTTTGAGAGAGGGTTCCACAAGCCACTGAGGATAATCACAAGGCTGCCTGTAGTTATGTTAGTAACCTGGGTGGTACTACCCAGATATGCTCAGAGGTAATCCAAGATGTCACACAAAATACAAAACATGCAGACATTGCCATCATCCTAGTGGGCAGGTTCAATGCTGCCTTCTCCCCACCACACCAAAAGGGCACATATGTCTCGTGGCACAGTGCTGCCCCCCCTGACATCACAGATGCTCAGGTAAGAGATGCCCTTCCCAAAGCAATAAACACTGCATCAATGGGACCAGACAGTGTCCCAGGCTGTGTCCTACATGAACCATGAGAAGAGCTACACCCAGACATAACACCACTGTTCAATCCCAGCCTTAATACACGGTATGTGGCCAGAGAGTGGCATACAGCAACAGTGGTCCCTCAACATTCAGGTGGTGCCTTCATGGATCCTGGACACTACTCGACCCATATGTCTGACTAGCTTTGTCTGCAAAGCTATGGCAAGGATCATCATGAACCTCACATATCTAGATATTGTGGACCTACAGACATGTCACCATACACAGTTTGGCTTTGTCAATGGCAAATCCTGCCTCTCCAACCAGTTTGATTTCTTTGAAACAGTCACCAAGGCCACTGTCAAGGGAAGGAGGTGTACACAGCCTACCTGAACCTTGCATAAGCCTTGGATACAATACCCCAGTTGTGCATTCTAGGGAAGCTCACCAGTGTACATATTAACCCCTATGTCACTATGGGTATTGCACAGTGGCTCAAGGGCAGAACACACATGGTAGAATTGCTGGAGCCATGTCAGCCTACAACCTGGTACAAGTGGTGTCCCACAAGGCACAGCCCTGGGAGCTGTCATCTTCATTATATATTTATCATAGGTACAGGCCAACATGGAAGTACTGTGGCACAGCAAGTCGCAGGTGACTGCAAACCGGACACCATAATCAACTCACCAGCTAACACACGCACCCTCCTCATGACGTGCCACAGCCATGGCCTCAATGTGAATGACAGAAAGCGTATAGTCATCCCCTTTGTCAAACACAGAGTGACCACAATGTACCACATATGTGTTAATCCATTAAGTGCAGACGAAGGAATTATGGACCTTGGGGTACACAGGTTGATAGCATTCTACCATTTGACAACAACATGGACAAAGTGGTTAGGTAAGCATGTTATATGGGCCACATCATCATGGGATCCACATGTAGATCAGGGGTGGACATTGTGCCCCTTTACTCATCCCTCATCATGCCCATAATTGACTATGATGAACCTCTCGGCATGCACCTTACCAGACACCTGCAGCAACTGGAGATACCACATATGTACCTCGACAAGGGGATCAAAGGGCTCAAACAGATGCCACATACTGACTGGTTAAAGTAACAGCAGCTCTACTCAGTGACATACTGCCTCTTCATAGGCAATCTGTGCCTGACATAGAAGGCCAGGTCATACCCTCAGTTAATGGCCATGCTGCATCTCAGAATATCCAGATCCCACCAGGATACACACTGGAAATACTTGAACCTCAGGAGTGATATACACAGGACATGCTGGAGGGGCACATTCACAACTCAGAGGCTCCCTTCATTCCGGAATATTATCCCAATAGAGGTTAGGCAGACTGACTCAGTGACTATCTTCAAGAGTGATATTAATGACAGGATGTGACATTGTAGGGTTACCCTGGGTATCACTTATGTGTCACTGTGAGACAGAGGCACAGTATACTAACCTTGGAAAAGGGCATAGCAAGACAGATTCACAATGCATGTTGAAAGGCACACACATTCTGGCTAGGTGGATACATGCCCTGGGCAGACATCCCTGTACGAACCTATGGACCTATGTATCTTTATCACCATTGTCCCTATGTGCTGTTAATCACCAATGTAATCTCAATACTATGGTAGCATGTGCAAAGGTCAGTTGTCAGTCACCTCTATGGTACAGTTACATACAAGTCAGTCAGATGCATGGACACATATGACTCAGTCATTGTCCATGCCACCACAGCTGATGTGGGATGTCCCTCACTGGGATACATGATAGGGAACATGGAAGGGATCACTGAGCAAGTGACACAGGCTGGTAGACCCCTGACCTTGGTTGGCATCAGACCCTCACCAGGGATTCTGACAAATTACTGAATGCTAATGACTTTGTGTAGCTACAAAACCCTAGCTGAATGGTTCTTAGCATGCAGTCACTGCATTGCTATGGAATACTGTCTTACCACTCCCACAACAGGTGAAAACATGCAGCCCCTGTACATCAACAACATGTAGACTATATGCCCCAGACCAGGTGTGCATCCCTCACTACTAGGCTGATAGCATCTACATCTCACACTGTATGTACACATCCCACATGCTGCACCTGCACAGAAGACCACGGTCATAATGTTACTCTGTGCAAATACCATGTATTCACATGTGGCAGGCATCACACATGGTAACTATTGAAGGTCACAGGTACATATGTGTATTTGGTACACACATACATCATGTGTGCATTGCCATAACTGGTTTAATCAATGTCTTGCATTATTGTGAGTGACAACCCACACACATGGGCATTCTGTGTGTGCAAAACACACGTGGCATGTCTGTAATCAAAAGCCATACATAATTGTGATATCGTTTAGAAAGGGGTATGTGCATCCTGTGGTGTGTTTTCCCAGTTGCCAAAAGGGATGTTTCTTTCATACACACACACTTACCCCCCTTCACACACACTTGCCACCTGCTGGATTCAAACCCCTACCTAACTAGGTTATGACACTAGAGACGGACGCATTAGCACAGCGCGCTATTCGCATTACTGGGAGTTTCCTTCCCCTGATATACTTATAGGGTGCTGACATCATCAGAGTTTAGAAAGTGGAATGATCATCCTGTGGTGTATTTTCCCAGTTGCCAAAAGGGATGTTTCTTTTATACACACACTTACCCCACTTCACACACACTTGCCACCTGCTGGATTCAAACCCCTACCTAACTATGTTATGACACTACAGACGGACGCATTAGCAGAGCGCGCTATTCGGATTACTGAGAGATTCCTTTTCTCCGATATACTTATAGGGTGCTTACATGATCAGTGTCTAGAAAGGGGAATGAGCATCCTCTGGTGTGTTTTCACAGTTGCTAGGAGTAACATTTGGACCAAGTGTGTGAGCATGCCCAGTTCAGCCTTCCCATGGCATGTTGTGTGAAAGATGTCTCATTTATCTAAGTGTGTGAGCATGCCCAGTGTGGGCTTTACATATGTTGAACTCTGCAGCCCATCACATTTGTGGATGAGTGTGACCTTCAACAAATACCTCCAGTTTATGGTTGTGTGTTGTCTGCCATGTTGTGTAGTTACTGTCCGAATGCTTTTTGTGTGAACAAAACAGGGAGTATACTGTGCCTGCAGGTTTTGCATGGGATACTTTGCACACAATTGTCAACATCCGTTCATACTGACTTAACACTGTAGCACTGTATAGTGTAGTGTTTCAGTACTTTCACTGTGGTGGTCAGTATCCTGGGCTTTAGTCCTATCACCGCTTTACATTTCCATAGTGTGCACAACAGCCTGGTTAGGGTCCAGTTGTGCACATCTGCACAAAGGCAGTGCCTCTACAGACCCTGGTAATTACTGCCCCATAAGCTTAACAAGTGTAGTCTGCAAATCTATGGAGAGGATCATAATTGAGCTCATAAACAAAGATATAGGGGACATGCAGACATTGTACCCATCCCATTTTGGCTTGGTCAGGGCAGATCATGCCTTTTGTACTGGGTTGACATCTTCAAATTGGTCACTTAGGCCATTGTTGGGGAAAGGCAGTCCATACAGCCTACCTTGGCCTTGCAAACACTTTCAACACAATACCCCAGTCAGGTATTGTGGAAAACCCTAACAACTGAAATGTAAACCCATATGTCACAAGATGGGTTGCAAACTGGCTTAAGGACGGGACCCACAGGGTTAGAGTTGCTGGCACTATGTTAGACTCCAGGCTGGTCACAGGTGGTGTCACACAGGGCTCAGTCCTTGGCCCCATTGTTTGTCATGTACTTCCCAGAAGTACAGGCCAACATGGGAGGACTTTGGCTGACAATGTTTGCAGATGACTGCACACTGGGCACCATGGTGGACAGTGCATCACACACGGATATCCTTCAGAAGGGACTCACAGTAACTGATAGCTGGTGCCAGGGCCATGGCCTGAAGTCAAAGTGCACAACATGTGTAGACATACCCTTCAGGAAAAGCAAGGTGACCCCAAGCTACCATATAGGTGGCAATCCTCTAAGCACAGAGAAGGTTATCATGGACCTGGGGACCCAGGTTGACAGTCGCCGTTCTTCTGAGACTCACATTGCTAAAGTGGCTAGAAAGACCTTCTACATTGCCCACCTGCTCAGGATGGGATTCACATCCAGATCTAGTGGGTCATTGTTCCCTGTACTCTTCACTTATCAGACCAGTGATCGAGTCAAATGCCCTATTCTGGCTGTATGTCACCCAACATCTGCAGCAATTGCAGACACCCTGAATGTCCCCCACCTAAAGGATCAAGGAACCCCAACAGCTGTCATATGCTGCCAGATTGAAGACACTCCCACTCTATTCACTCACATACTGTCTGCTTAGAGGTGACATGTGCCTGACATGCGAGGCCATGTCCAAACAGGGATTAATGGACATGCTCCACCTCAGAATCAGCAGATCCACCTGAACCACTAGTGCAGGTGACTTACACCTTAGCAGGGTTGTATGTTGGACATGTTGGAGGGATGAAGTTATCACCCAGAGACTCCCTATGCTGTGTAATACAATCCCGGTCCATGTGAGGCAGAGCACCTTGCTGGCTGTGTTCAAGAGGTATCTTGACCTGTGGATGGAAGGTCATACGTTTAACCCGGGATTGTCACGGTGTCACTGCTGGAGAGAGGCATGACACACTAATGGGCACAGTACTGTTTCCATATAAGGGTGGTGTATGCCAATGAACTCTGTGCTAGGCTTATACCTGCCTTAGGGAAGATAGCCTAGTATAAACCTATGTACCTATGAACCTATCTGACCATGTTGCATTATGTTCAGATGTGAACTACTTACAACAGCCTCATCCAACATCGGTAGTGTATTCCACAACATGGGTGTACATTGGCGAACACTACCGATGTGCCCTAGGCCATTTCTAATGCTAGTCGGAGAGTGTGTTTGTCCATCAACACATTGTAAGTGATGTTTGCCATGACATATGTCTTGTTTAGTATACTGTGCCTCTGTCTACCTGTGACATAACATTGATACCCAGGGTAAACCTCCCATCTCCCATGCACTCATTAGGATTCCTGTTGAGGGACTCAACGAGTGTCTCTACGGACAACCTGTACTGGTAGTTTACTCATGTGTGGGGTGGCTTCTGTGTTTTGGATAATGCAGTACAGCCTGTCCTATATATGTCAGTGCTGGGGTTCAGGTCCCTCATGTGCATAGCTCCCTGCCATTCAGATTGTACAAGGTGCAGCATGTGCATTGATTCCAGCTTGGACATGGCTTTCTACATCAGGCACAGCTTGCATCTGGGTGGACAGCATGGCAGTGTGTGGAGCTGCACTCTGTGTAATCAGACTACACATTACATGTGTTCCAGCTCTGTCATACTCCTGGTGAGGTACTGTTGTGGACTTTACAGGTGCTGGATGTGTCTGCATGAGGTACACCCACAGGGGTTGTTGTGGTAATTTCTAATGCTGATGAAAGATAACTGCAGAACCACAATGACCTCCCCTTAGCTAGATGTCAGACAGCATGGACCATGCAATCACAAATAAAAACAGGACCGTCTCCACAAAGGGAAAGTGTCCTGTCTGGTGGACCCCAGCCATAAACAGACTGTATGACAGATGACGGTTACTAATGCAAGACAGAGCTACATCTCCAAAAGGGAAGACAGCTGTGATCAGCACTAGTAGAAAGCTACATTATCTCATAAAGACATGCAAGGTCAACTTGGGGACATAAATCACCAAAGACAATGAAGGTAACCACACTGATTTCTTCAGTTATGTCAGACACCTGGTTGTGAACCCTCATATATGCTCAGAGTTGGTACACAACAACATATATTCCAGTGACCTGACAGATATTGGCAACATTCCGGCGGACAGCTTCAGTGCGATTTACCCCCTCCCTCACCCCCAAAAGAAGATAGTTATCACTGCTGTATGTAACCTCACTGTCATCTTGGATGTCCATGTGAGAGCCACACTCAGCAAAGACAAGTACACAGCATCCATGGGACCTGCTGGTATCTCCAGTTGCATGCTATGTGAACTCCAGAAGGGCTGGACCCGTTGATACAACTGCTATTTAACCTTAGTCTTGCTACAGGATATGTACCTGAACAGTGGCGTACGGCAACAGTGGTCCCACTCCACAGAGGAGATGCCTCCACAGACCATGGCAACTACCACCACACAAGCTTAACCAGCCTTGTCTGCAAAGATATGGGGAGAGTCATTATGGAGCTCTTACACAGACACATTACTGACCTACGGACCCTTGTTCCCACCTAGTTCAGCTTTGTACAGGGCAGATCCTGCCTTTTGCACCTAGTTGACTACTATGAAACTGTCAGTAGGGCCATCGATGAGGGCTACGCAGTCCACACAGCCTACCTGCACTTGGCTAAGGCCTGTGACACAATACCACACTCAGGCATCATAGCCAAGCTCAACAGCTGACATATAACGGCATATGTCGCAGGATAGGTTGCAAAATGGCTAAGAAACAGAACCCATAAAGTCAACATTGCAGGTGCCTTGTCAGATTCGAAGCCAGTCACAGGTGGTGTCCCACAAGGATGTGTCCTGGGACCCTCTTAATTGGTATTTACTTTTCAGATGTGAAAGCAAACATAGGGGGGTTGTGGCTGACAAAGTTTGCAGATGACTGCAACCTAGGCACCATAGTGAATACATCAGCCGGCACACAAATACTACAGAATGCCGTCACAAAGGCGGATAGCTGGTGCCAGACACATGGCCTGAAACTGAATGCAACTGATGTGTATTCATCCCCTTTGGGAGGAACAAAGTACCCACAGATCAATACATAGACAGCAACCCACTGAGCACAGACAACAAATCAGACACCTGGGGACACATGTAGATAGTGACATCTCTTTGACTCCCCTGTTGCCAAAGTGGTTAGGAAGACTTTCTATCTTGCCCACCTTATCATGGAGGGTTTTCCATCAAGATCATAGGAGGTCATTGTTCCACTATCCTTCTCCCTTATCAGGCCCATGATTGAATACAAAGCCCCATATGGTATGTACCTCACCCAGCAATTGCAACAGCTGGAGACACCCCAAAGGAACCTACCATGAAGATCAGGGTTCTTCAACACATGTCAGATGCTTCCAGAATAGAGGAAATCCAGCTTTGTTCAGTGTCATACCGCATATGTACAGGTGTCCTATGCCTGACATACAAGACCATGTCCAATCAGGATTTGGTGGACATGCTCCACTGCAAGCAATCCAAATCCACCAGAGCCATGAGAGCTGAGGATTTGAACCTCAGCACATACATGTATAGGACATGCTGGAGGGACAGAGTCATAACTCAGAGGCATCTCACACTCTAGCAGAGTATCCCAGTCCATGTTTGACAGAGTCCCTCACTGACTCTCTTCAGGAGACATCTGGACAACTGCATTTGAGACGGAGGCACAGACTAGACAGAGGCACAGTCATGTTATTCAATTACGTAAGGGGTCATACTGTGTCACTACTAAGTCAGAGGCACAATCATCAGAATCTATTCTGTACACTTATTACCAGTATAAGGGGTGGCAATAGCCACATCACTATGGCTAGGCTTATACATGCACTAGGGCAGATAGGCTAGTAGTAGACTATGACACTATGAAACACCAGTGTATGTGTAGCTATTGTCAATCAAACAGTATGATGTGGTTTGGGGGCTTGATATCTCCCTGTATTCCAACATTGTTTTGTCTATTCCTTCTAGCATGTCTAGAGATCAGTTGCTAGTGTCCTCTCCTGCTCAGCTGGTGAACCTGGGAATATTGAGGCAATGTTACACTTGCCTCATGTACACTGACAACCCTCTCCTTCTGCCATAAAACACACATACATGTGAGAGATGCAACTATATAGCCAAAGTGGAGGCTGAGCTCTCTCAACATAGGACTAGCAAGACCAGAGAGAAGGTGAAGGTAACCACACACACATCAGAAATCCAGTCTCACATGGCACTATCACAACTTAAGATCATACACATAGACACACAGAGACACTCTCGGAGGCTCTGATCAGGATTCTACCGGAATGGCAGTGGCCACCACAGCAGACACTCACACAACTGCCTCCACAGGGCACAGCACATGCAACACATTGACCACAGAGTCGGTGTGCCAAACAGTCACAGCCCTTAAGGCCAAAAACAATGCCAGACACACTTGTCTATGGTTACTCCATAGTCAGACACACTGACGTCCCGCTCACCAGATCGGGTACGGAGGAGGTCACAGTAAGCTGCCTATCGGGCACTGGAATCCACCACATAATGCAAGCACTCAGGTCACTCAACTGCAAGTACAGGTCTGACCCAGTCATTATCCATGCTGGTGTGAACGACCTGAGATGTACCTCCCTGGACTACATGGAAAGAGACATAGAGGATCCCTCTGATTATGTAGGCCAGGCAGGTATGACCCTGACCTTCAGCAGTATCCTACCTTCACCAAGTATGATGCCACATAAACAGAGACAAGATGATCAGCTGTATTATTTTGCTTAGACTATGGTGTCATTCAAAGGGGTCCAATGTCTGTCTGCCTGGGACGACATGCTGGACAGGCCACGGTGATTTGCAAGGGACGGCTTGCACCTGTCACCCTGGGCTTCCGGATTTTGGATGATGCTCTTGCCACCCCATTGTGCCTTTTTTATGCAAGATTCAGATACTACACCTACCACCCTAGAACACAGTAAAGGAAGGACACTAAGGGTACTGCTGCTCAATGCCAGAGGTCTCAACCTCAAGCTGCACACACTCTATGCCCTTCTCAGTATGTAGCACATTGATGTCTGTGCTGTGCCTGAAACCTGGTTCACAGCTTCTGACAGCACCCCGGCACTATCGGGTGTTACCTCATATCATGCATTCTGGCACCAGCATCCGGACAACACCAAGAAGGATGGTGGGTGTCCATATTCATCAAGGACACCCTCACCTCATTGTTGGTGGCAACACACGATGCATCGGAGACCATCCAGGTGCCAGTGACCGTAGGCAAGACTGCTCTGCAGTTTGTAGCATGTTACATGCCACCCTCTCAAACTCAGGTACCTCACACAGCTATCCTGCAAACACTGAAGGGGATAAATGTATCTCCAAACACCATCCTACTGGGTGATTCCAACTATCCACATATAGACTGGGATCACTAATCATGCCACAACACTCTAACACAAAGGTTCCATGAGTTCATACACTGAAATGCCATGGAACAACTGGTCCCAATCCCCTCAAGTGGAGGCAACATACTAGAAATCATCATCACGAACATGGGGTCACACTGTTCAACACCAGCAGTATACCCATCATTGGTGAGATCAGATCATGGACTACTCTCAGTGGGAGTCCACATCCCACCCACACCCCAGATGGAAAACAAACAGTGAAGACCTTCTCAGATGCCGACTTCACATTTCTAAGGACTGGTGTGGTCTCTTTCAAGGCCCCCAAGCCAGCGGACACCATTACCCAAGCCACTGTATCACTTACAAATGCCTTCTACCAGCACCTCCAGGACTGCATGGATCAGGCAATCCCAAACAAAACAAAGACTCTTTGTACCACAGGCAAGCATCCAGTCTGGTGGACCCTAGCCATAAACAAGCTCTACAACACAAGGAAGGGGCTACTACAAGATAGAGCATAATCCGTAGGAGGGAAGACACCCTGCTCATTGTGAGTAAAACACTGGGTTCCCCATACAATCATCCGAGGCAAAGTTTGAGAGTAAACCCACCCAGGACCCCAGGGGCAAACATGAGGCTTTTTTTCCTATGTTTGAAACCTGGGAGGAACTCCCAGATATGCTCAGAATTAGTTCGAATGATGTAGATATCACTGCACCTACAGACATTGCCAACATACTGGCTGACAGGTTCATTGCAGATTCCTCCCCTCCCCCAACTGGAGGGGTATCTACACCAGAGGATTGTAGCCCCCCCATACATCTCCAATGCTGGGGTGGGAACTGCTCTATCCAAGGCAGAAAACACTTTATCCATGGGACCAGATGGTGACCCCAGTTGTGTGCTCCATGAACTCAATGAGTAATTACACCCGCAGTTAGGGCAGCTGTTTAATCTTAGCCTCACCTCAGGATATGTGCCCAAGGAGTGGCATACGGCTATGGTGGACCCACTTCACAAAGGAGGTGCCTCCACCAACCCGAAACTACCATCCCATCAGCTTGACAAGCCTGTTCTGCTAAGCTATGGAGAGGATCATAATGGGAATTATAAATGAAGACATAGGGGACTTGCAGACATTGGATACAATCCAGTTTGGCTTTGTCAAGGGCAGATCATGCCTTTTAAACTTGGTTGACTTTTTCAAAACAGTCACCCAGGCCATTGACGTGGGCAGGGCAGTCCACACAGCCTACCTTGACCTGGCAAAGGCTTTCGACACAATACCCCACTCAGGTATCATTGAAAACATCACCAGCTTAATTGTGAACCCATACATCACAGCATGGGTTGCAAACTAGCTAAGTGACGGAACACACAGGGTCAAAGTTGCTGGTGCCATGTCACACTCCAGAGCTGTCACAGGTGGTGTCCCACAGGGCTCAGTCCTGGGCCCACATTTGTTCAGCATCTACTTTTCAGAAGTACGAGCAAACACAGGAGGATTATGGCTGACAAAGTTTGACGATGACTGCAAACTGGGAAGCATAGTTGGAAACCCATCTGACACAGACATCCTTCAGAAGGGTCTCATAGACACGGATAACTGGTGCCACAGCCATGACCGTACATTAAACACTAAACAATGCATAGCCATACCCTTCAGGAAGAACAAGGTTACCACTACTTCCCATCTAGGTGGCAATCCTCTAAGCACAGAGGAGGTTATCAGGGACCTGGGCACCCAGGTTGACAGTAACCTTTGTTTGACACTCACATTGCCAGGGTAGTTTGGAAGGCCTTCTACATTGGCCACCTCATCATGCAGGGATTCACATCTAGATCAAGGGAGGTCATTGTTCCCCTGTACTCATCACTCATCAGACCAATGATTGCATACAATGCCCCATTCAGAATGTATCTGACCCAACACCTGCGGCAATTGGATGGGCCCACAAATTCCTCAACAGGAGGTGAAAGGGTCTCAAACATATTTCTTATGCTGCCCGACTGAAGGGATTCCAGCTGTATTCAGTCACTTACCGCCTGCTCAGAGGTGACCTGTGCCTGACATACAAGGCTATGTCCAACCCAGAATTATTGAACATGCTTCACCTCAAGACCTCTACATCCATCAGAACTACAAGGGCAGGAGACCTAAACCTCAACACAGATATTAATAGGATGTGCTGGAGGGACAGATTCATCACCCAGAGAGTCCCTATGCTGTGGAACAACATCCTGGTACATGTGAGGCTGAGCACCTCACTGGCTTCGTTCAAGTGAGATCTTGACCAATGGATGGGAGATTGCAGGTATACCCCAGGGATAACCTCAGTATCACTGCTTGACAGAGGCACAGCAAAATAATGGGCATATTATCCATCAACTTGAAGGGGTGGCAGAAGCCACAAAACTCTGGGCTAGGCTTATTAATGCCCTAGGGCAGATAGCCTAGTATGAACCTATGAACCTATGCACATAGGCCTGGGGCAGTTCCTGCTATTAGGACAGTGGTCTGCAGCAAGCTATATAGTAGTAGTGGGTTTTAGCCATTGGTTTTTGACCATGGCTATTCCATGTTGCTTCTTGTTGTGGTACAAACATGGGTGTGTGGTTATCCATGCTATTTATTGCTAGTCACCCTCATTTTGTATCTTGTTCCATGTTTTTGCACATGTACATCACTGTATGACGTGTGACCTGGTAGTGTCAGGGTGCTGATGTGGGCTTTGACCCTGTTTTCTATTACAGCACTGATATCTACATTCTCTATACTGTGTGTGTTTACACTGCACACATCTTGATGTTTATACTTCTGGCATTGGGTAGCATTACATCTAGGTTCCTATCCCTTGTGGTACCCATGAGGTGGGTTTGTGTTTTTGTGGTTTATGATTCTTGAGGGTGGATGTTAGTTGGGGTCCTCAGGTGTGCATGTGGTACATGATATTACATTACTTAACACATGGCATTCATGCCTCAGGTGGTGCTGCAGGGCCACCTCTGTCGGATACACATACTACACTCCCGTACATGTTTGGCAGCAGGTTGTGTCATGTTAGGCATCCCTGTTACTGTATGAGTGAGTCAGAGCGGTATCAGTCCCAGTGTTCCTACTGACCAAGCGTATGTGCTATATGTTGCCTCTTTGCCAAGGCCAGGGCATACTGGGCACGCCTCCTTCTGCCTACTGGGACAAGGTCAGGTTGTTCCTCCTCCGAGTCATCCCCTGCCTGTGGTGGCCTTGGCAATGGTGGGGGGATGTTTGGCCCAGCCCTGTGCTGGTCCTGCTGCAGCTGTTTCCGCAGGATCATATTATGTAGCATAGCACATATCATGATCATTTGGGTACATGTAGTTGGTGTGTACTGCAAGGCTCCACCAGATGTGTCCAGACACCGGAACCGTGACTTGAGCAGCCCAAACACACGCTCTATGATATTACGTGTTTGTGCGTGTGCCTCATTATGGCGTTCCTGTTCAGGTGTGTGTGCATTTCTGATGGGTGTCATCAGCCACGGCTCAAGTGCATAACCTGCATCCCCACTAGGTGTCGGTGTGGTAAGTCCGCATTGGCAAATGATTGGTACAGCTGCTGCAGATGCCAGATATGGGAATCGTGGTAGCTCCCAGGGCAGCCAGCACACACATTCATTATTATGCCCTGGGCATCACACACGACCTGGCAGTTGATGGAGGGGTATCCCTTGCGGTTAATGTAGGCTCTACCCGCCTCCTGCTGGTGCTTTGATGCGTATGTGCGTGCAGTCTATAGCACCCAGTACCTCAGGGTATTCCACTATTTGCTGGAAGAGACGCATATTGCTGGCCAATACCTCACGGGCATTGGGGAAATATACATGATCACCGACATGTGCTGACATGGCATCCAGGAACTGGTGTAGTACCCTGGAGGCTGATGCCTGTGATATCCCCATCATATCACCAGTTGGTCTCTGGAAGGTACCTGTTGCTAGTATTCTTAGGCCAACACATACCTTGGTTTCCACTGGGATGGGTTCCCCTCTGTTGGTTCTGTGTGTGAGGCGTGGCCTGCACAGCTCAACAATCTGCTGCAGGAGCTCTCTGTCCACTCTATAGCGCTCTACTATCTCCAGCTCATGTAACCCATGGTAGGTGACCCTGGGCCTGTATACTCTTCTCCTTCTCCTCACTCTGGGTTGTCTGTCAGCATCTGCATTGTCACCACCCTCAGCAATTCGCCTATGCCTGACTATAATAGCTATGGCAGCCCCTAGCATTTCTGCTCTGAGTTCAGCTTTTTCAGTTTTCAATTCTGATAGCTTAGTTTCTGGCAGTATCTGTTGTGAGAAACAGCCTGCACTGCTCCTTGCAGTGTTTTAAGTGCTGGGTTGGGCTTCTAGTCTGCCTGTGTAATTGCCTGCTTCTAATTGTTTCCACCAATTAACTCCAGTAGTATCCTCTGGCAGTTTACTGGATTTTAGTTGTTTCCTGTTTCCTTTCTGTTTCCTGAGGGGGAGCAATGTGCACACCAGCTTACACAAGCTTACAGTCACTTAAACACGCGTACACATCCTTACACGGTGTTACACGCCAGCACACATCCTTACACGGTGTTAGCTAAGCTGATTCATGCTAAACACGCCAAGACACTGCCTTACACACGCAGTGCGCCCGTGCAAACCGTTGTAAACGGTTTGCAACACGCTCCCACATGTTGAACCTGCCTTACATGTGCGCACACGCACGCATGCACGTATATCAAGAAACTTTGAGTGTAGGGATAGCGTATACCCTCAATTTCTTGACTTTCCTAGTGTTCTGTTGGGACACACCTCCCTCCCTGATGTCTGTCTGTCATCTGTTACCTTACATTGCCCTCCAATCTGGTACATTTATTGCTATCATCCCCCCCCATGATGTCACCTACCTCTTACTCTGTTCCTCCCCGGTCTCTAACTCTTACACTACTCAGACAGTGCTCATTACCTATGTGACAGTGTGATTCAGTATTGTAACCCTCATTTACATAGGATTGCCTAGTAATGACTAGTTACATGTCTTACACGGAGATTCCCCCCCTTGACAACCACTAAACGGAGGCCATATTGTTTTTGGTCTGCAAGTCCCTCCATTGACATTCAATGTAATACATAAATCCCACAATTGTGGGCTTATAAGCTTCGGTTTTCAGTTTTAGGTAGCGCACCCTGTTTGCGCTGGTGCGCTGCAGTTAAACACAAAAATCCCGTGAAAAAAAAAAAGTTATATAACTTATTTTTGCAACACTTTTTCATGCCAATGGCCACATATTTGGCCATTGGCATGCTTAATGAAACATATGCACCCTTTATTTGGAGCTGACATAGCTCCGTTTTTAATTTTGCAGAAATGTACTCAGTTGTCAGCTGAGTACATTTCTGCAGCTAACACGTCCGTTACACGGACTGGTTTCTGCTTCGTGGATCGCTCAAATACCTCATTTGCATATCTTTGAGCTGCAAATGAGGTATTGAGCATTTCCACGCCCAGTCTGTGTAAGAGACGTGTTAGCTGTCTCTTACACGGAGATTTGGGCTGTTCCTGAATCAGGAGGCTTACACGGAGGCTTACACTACTCTTGAACTCCGTGTAAGCCTTCCTGAATCTGGCCCCATGTTTTTTCATTTTTTACTTTGTTTTAGCGAAAGTGCATATTCAATGTTATGCACTTTTGCTAAAGTCAGTTAGTCAAAGTGCAGTTCGATTAACTGTACTTTCGACATTCTGACAAGGACCCATATATATGCTTTATTCTTTCAGAATTAAAAAAAAATATCTCTACTCTATAGTCGTGATACAATTCACAATGACAGAATGAAAATGATCCACAGACCACCAGGCTAAAAACAGGTATAGTTTATTTAACCGTTATACCCGTTTTTAGCCTGCTGGTCTGTGGATCATTTTCATTCTGTCATTTTGTTATTCGTTGGACACAGACGTTTGCTACCTACCACTTTTGGACTTTCTATTTTGTGATACAACACACAGCAATGAAAATGAAACCCTGAAGCAATTAGGATTTGAATGCGCTATAACCATCATGCAGAGTCACTGAATTTGAGTGTTTTTTTTTTTTAAGTTAACCTTATTAGATATGGTAGGTATTAGCATGAGGTATGGAGCAGCACTATATGGGTTGGAGACAGTGGCATTAACAAAAAAGCAGGAGTTTGAGCTGGATGTGGCAAAGTTAAAGATGTTAAAAGATTTGCACTGGGTGTGACGAGGGTGGACAGGATTAGGGATAAGTAGATTAGAGGGTCAGCCTCGGTTGGAAGGTTTGGAGACAAAGCCAGAGAGGCAAGATTACGTTGGTTTGGACATGTGCTGAGGAGGGATGAGTATATTGGGAAAAAGATGCTAATGCTGAAGCTACCAGGTAACAGGAAAAGAGGAAGGCCTAAGATAAGGTTTATGGATGTGGTGAGAGAGGGCATGCAGGTGGTTGGTGTGACAGAGCAAGTTGCAGAGGACAGGAAGAAATGGAAACAGATGATCGCTGTGGCGACCCCTAATGGGAACAGCCGAAAGAAGATGATGATATGGAGCAGCACTATGGCAGTGGAATTTGAAGGTAACAGTTCCTTGACTGGTTAGCACACAGTTTCTGAAGTAGGCTTAGACGTATATATTGGAGTAGAATTTGGAAACTTAACTTTTCTTTAACCTAAGAACAATTCCACATGTAATTCAGACAAAGCATCCAACAATTCTAAATCAAGTCTGTCCACATGTCTCTGACAATATGTCTTGATCTGTCAGCTTCACAAAATGTCTATGATTTCTTCTGTATAGCTGCATTTGTTCTCCAGTGACTATATATAGAATTTTGGAATCTGGTGAAGGCCCCCTACTGTTGACTGATGTTAAATTTTAAGCCAAAGATTTGATCTTATGTTACTCTGACTCTTTCCCTTCTCTGAGAGAAGATAATCTTCTAACATTTTTATTGCAGTACTCCTTTTACTTGAACTGTCTTTTCTTCAGCAGTTCTGAAGCTTGCATTTTACTCTCTGGAACCAATACATTAAAAGATGTAGCAATGTGGATATCAGCCTTCTTTCCGTCAGTTATGATGCAAAGTGAATGCCCATTGATGAGCATTTTTTGTCATTAGTCTGTATCATGCATTCTGCTTGCTCATATAATTCAAGATAGCTAGGATTCAAAGCAACATGTTAAAACCCACAAGCATACTTTCTACCTCTTAGTGCAATAATTATAGATAAAGCCAAACATAATGGGGGACAAAAACCCAAAATTAGGGAGATATTTTAAATACTGCTCTTATAAATTTGTGTTATAACCCACACAACTTCTTCATACTCTTTTAGATAAGCTATGCTTATCATGTCAGCAATGTATGTTTGACCCATTTATACTGCACTTTAACTTATTATTTCTGAAACATTAAGAATACCTTTTACAGTCTTACATGATCATTATACAATGATTTACTTAAGGTACTCTACAAACATGTAGGATCTGTCTTCACTTTAATATGTTTCCAATGCACATAATAATGAAACGTATAACAACTGAAGATTATGGCCAGCATTTCTTTCTCAATCTCTGAACACCTATCAGATTTTCTGATGCACAGGCAATAGAGCTGCCCTTTAGTAGTGCAACATTCCTTCCTCCAATTAACTGCCAGAACTTCTTTGTGAACTCTTCCAAAATGCATTGCATGTTTTTTTTAATACAGGAATTAATGAGGTCTCATGACTAGGTTTTACCATAGTGCATATAATAATAGGTGTATAATTGCTGTTAATTTTAACCATGACGTTTATGTTCAATAACTGTGTAAAACTGAATTTTCATCATTTGTGTTTGGCAAAAATCAGATGCAGCAGGGAAGAGAGATGGTTGGGAAAAACCAAGCCATGAAACCATGACTAATGAAAAACAAAGTGAAAGAGAGACTTGGTGATTGAGACAGGTGCTAAAACAAGGGTAAAGAGTAGGGATTATGGGGCTTCAGGAAATGGGATGCCATATCACAGTTTCCTGGAAAGTGACATTGAACTCTTAAATTAAACTTCATTTCATTTAAGGCCAGGCCTGCTGCCCAGAAGAATGACTTGTGCCAAACATTCTTGTAGGGACACATGGCATGGAGACATCCATAAGATATATGTAGGGTACTGTGATGTTCACTGCTAACAGAGACACACAAGGTATACTTCCTGTGAATGATATGCTGCACAGAATGACCGATGGTTAACTTATCTATTTTGCTTGTCTTATGGCTGATTTAGCTAAACTATTGACACACATTCCTAAACTTATGCTGAAGAAAGCTACACATGGGCTTGCAGTCAAATGCAAACAGTAATGGAGAAAATGCTAGCAATTCTGAAGGAGGGGGTTCAGGTGCCTTTATGTTGTAGGAGTATAATGCAGTCTACACCACAGAAGTCTGTGTGGATAATTTTGGCTTGTGCCATACTACACAACATGTGACTTAAATTGAAGGTTAAATGCAGGTCATGACATAGCCATCATGTTATAGGCTTTGGCTAGGAGAAGGACACAATAGAGTGATAAGGAGGAGGACTAGCAGGATGTGCCACCACTGTTGCAAATTGCAAAACAAGCAATACATGTCCATGCAATAACACACAGACAGCATCCAGTGGACATGTATACATCATAACATGTGATAGATGCCACTGTGGTAATGTGAAGTCAGTGTCTCTAGCATGTTAGATATTAATATACACAAATTAAGATGGTATACATGCATGCAGCACTGTATTAGGAGGGCAAACTGTGCATGCAATAAGACATTCATTTAAACAAATGTAGAATGCCCAGCACATCATCATGTGGGCAACCCACATTCCACACATCTGCTTATAACCACACAGCTAGTGCTACATACTGATGTGAACAGATGGAATGCAACATTTATGTGGGTACTGTGACCACTACTGCTGGTGAGGAGAGACTAACATGAAATCCCAGGGCATGTATGCAGTGGAGTTAGTTTGCTTGATGTCAAAAGCTATGTATGATGGCTCCAGTAAAAGACATATGTAATGTGGCATGCTGGGCATAAGTCATGTTACCTAACATGTGTGCCACATGGTGGTTGTGCATATGGAATTCATAGTGCCTTTCAGTCTGTGTACAGCTCATGTAATGATGAACACTGCTGAGCCTGACCTGTATGAGCAACATCAGATGTCGATGGTGTCAGTCCAATAATCCTTCTGATGGTAGGCATGCTGCCGTAATATGCCATGGATGCTGGATATAATTTTGCAAGAGACATTAGTTCATAGATTCAGAAGTTCCAATGTCAGTTATTATCTCTGATCACTGAAGCCCATGTTGGGATTTTTGGTATTTTCTGCTCTCTCTTACTCTTTCTCACTCTCTCTCTCTCTCTATATATATATATATACCCCTGAGTATCTTTGTGTGTATGTATGTATGTGTGTGTGTGTGTGTGTGTGTGTGTGTGTGTGTGTGTGTGTGTGTGTGTGTGTGTGTGTGTGTGTGTGTGTGTGTGTGTGTGTGTGTGTGTATATATATATATATATATATATATATATATATATATATATATGGGTCCCCTTCAAAACATCTAAAACCCATGACATCTAATTTCATAACATCGAGACCAGAACATCTAGAACCTATAACATCTAAAATTCATAACATCGAATTTCATAACATCTAAAATGTATAATATGTAATAGTGTATCAGCACATATGTAAATGTTATAGTTTAATCTGTTAATCTTGTGGTATCATTATGAGATGTAGTTATACTTTCTATAGTTATTATTTATATAGTGTAGAAATTAATACTCTTGATATAGTGTTTATTTTGCCATTCTGTCTGTCTTTTTTAGGTCATACAGGTAAGTGATATAGACATTATGTGTATATTCTTTATGGTGATCTTGATACAGTGGGGTTAGGAAATTAACTTTTTTCCACTGTAGTGCAATCTCAGAGTTGGTATATTTAATTTACGGGGTGTGGGGGGATGCAGTGGGGCTTAGTCCCCTGTAGAAATGTAGTAAAAAGTGTGTTTGGTAGTTTGGTGTTATATGTGAAGGGGATGTTATTTTTATGTGATTTGTAGTGTTCGATGTTCTGATGCACATTTTTGATGCTATGAAATTCAATGTTAGGGGTTTTAGATGTTTTAGGCTTTAGATGTTCTGGTCTCGATGTTATGAAATTAGATGTTATGGGTTTTAGATGTTTTGAAGTAGACTCATACATATATATATATATATATATATATATATATATATATATGGGTTGACTTTGTTTCACTGAAAACACACTTCACTGAAACTCAGTTCATTGAAAACTCATTTCACTGAAAATCAGTTGCCTGAGCACAATTCACTGAAAGCCCACTACACTGAAAACTTGTTTGACTGAAACTCATTTCATTGAAAGGTATATGCCCTGTTCCCCACTGTAGTGCAATCTTGAAGTTAGTATATATAGTAAGGGGGAGTGTGAGGGGTACAGCCACCCACATTGGGGATGTGAGTGGCATAGCCCCCACCTATTTTAAATGTTGGAAACCATAGACATGGATACTTACAAGTTGAATAAATAACTCTTTTCAGAAGATAATATATGCCCAAACTATGTGTGGGGGGGGGCTACACCCCCCAATGTGGGGAGCTATGCCTCCTACACCCCACTTACTATATATACTAACTCCAGGATCACACTGCAGTGGGGAACAGGGCATATACCTTTCAGTGAAATGAGTTTCAGTCAAATGAGTTTTCAGTGAAGTGAGCTTTCAGTGAATTGTACTCAGGCAACTGATTTTCAGTGAAATGAGTTTTCAATTAAATGAGTTTCAGTGGTGTGTTTTCAGTGAAATGAAGTAGAGCCATATATATATATATATATATATATATATATATATATATATATATATATATATATATATATATATATATATATATAGGAAACCACAACCCAAGCTGCGGAAGCCCTTACAAATGCCTTCTATGAACACCTCCAGGACTGCATGGATCAGGCAATCCCAAATAAAACCAAGACTCTTTCCACAAAGGGCAAACGTCCAGTCTGGTGGACCCCAGCCATTAACAAACTTTACAATAAGAGGAGAAAGCTATTACATGATAGAACAAAATCCATAAAAGGGAAGTCACCCTGATCATTATTAGTAAAAAATACGAGCACTCATAAAATCAACTAAGGCCAATTTTGAGAGAAAATTGCCATGGATTCAAAGGACAATCATAAGGCCTTTTTCAGCTATGTTAGGAACCTGGGTGGAAACTCCCAGATATGCTCAGAATTAGTCCAAAATGATACAAAAATCACTGAACCCACAGACATTGCCAACATACTGGCAGACAGGTTCAGTGCAAACTTCACCCCTCTCCCCTAAAGGAGAGATAACTATCCCAGCCGAGTGTAGCCTCCCGGACATCTCAAATGCGCAGGTGAAAGCTGCTCTCTAAAGCTAAAAACACAGCATCAATGGGACCGGATGGTGTCCCCGGCTGTGTGCTACACGAGCTAAATGAGGAATTAAACCCGCACATAAGGCAGCTGTTTAATCTCAGCCTTACCACAGGATACATGCCCAAGGAGTGGTGTACGGCAACTGTGGTCCCACTCCACAAAGGCGCCTACGGACCCTGGTAATTACCACCCCA
Organism: Protopterus annectens; assembly: GCF_019279795.1. Taxonomy (NCBI): domain Eukaryota; kingdom Metazoa; phylum Chordata; order Ceratodontiformes; family Protopteridae; genus Protopterus; species Protopterus annectens. The sequence goes on from NC_056733.1 coordinate 1,914,077,113, forward strand.
TAAGCTTAACAAGTCTAGTCTGCAAAGCTATGGAGAGGATCATAATGGAGCTCATAAACAAAGATATAGGGGACTTGCAGACATTGGACCCGACCCAGTTTGGCTTTGTCAAGGGAAGATCATGCCTTTTGAACTTGGTCGACTTCTTCAAACAGTCACCAAGGCCATTGATGAGGAAAGGCAGTCCATACAGCCTACCTTGACCTTGCAAAGGCTTTCACACAATACCCCACTGGTATTGTAGAAAAACTTACCAGCTTAAATGTAAACCCATATGTCACAAGATGGGTTGCAAACTGGCTTAAGGACAGAACCCACAGGGTTAGAGTTGCTGGCGCTGTGTCAGACTCCAAGCCGGTCACAAGTGGTGTCCCACAGGGCTCGGTCCTTGGCTCTATTGTTTGGCATCTACTTCTCAGAAGTACAGGCCAACATGGGAGGACTTTGGCTGACAAAGTTTGCAGATGACTGCGCCATAGTGGAAAGTGCATCGGACACGGATATCCTTCAGAAGGGACTCATGGAAACAGATAGCTGGTGCCAGAGCCATGGCCTGAAGTTAAACGCCAAAAATGTATAGTCATACCCTTCGGGAAAAACAAGGTAACCCCAAGCTACCATATAGGTGGCAATCCACTAAGCACAGAAGAGGTTATCAGGGACCTGGGGACCCAGGTTGACAGTGGCCTTTCTTTTGACACTCACGCTGCTAAAGTGGTTAGAAAGACCTTCTACATTGCCCACCTGATCATGAAGGGATTCACATCCAGATCTAGTGAGGTCATTGTTCCCTGTACTCTTCACTTATCAGACCAATGATCGAGTACAATGCCCCATTCGGGATGTATCTCACCCGACATCTGCAGCAATTGGAGAGACCCCAAAAGTTCCTCACCAAAAGGATAAAGGGACTCCAAAATCTGTCATATGCTGCCAGATTGAAGAAACTCCAGCTCTATTCAGTCGCATACCGCCTGCTCAGAGGTGACATGTGCCTGACATACAAGGCCATGTCCAACCCGGAATTAATGGACATGCTCCACCTCAAAAAATCCAAATCCACCAAAACCACTAGAGCAAGCGACTTAAACCTTAGCACGGATATAAATAGGACGTGCTGGAGGGATAGATTTATCACTCAGAGACTCCTATGCTGTGGAATAAAATCCCGGTCCATGTGAGGCAGAGCACCTCGCTGACTCTGTTCAAGAGAAATCTAGACCTGTGGATGGGAGATCATAGGTTTACCCTGAATCATCTCTGTGTCCCTGCTGGACAGACGCACAACAAACTAATGGGCACAGTATTTTTTCATATAAGGTGGCGTAAGCCACAAAATTTGGGCTAGGCTTATAAATGCCTTAGGGCAGATAGCCTAGTATAAACCTATGAACCTATATATATATATATATATATATATATATTTATATATATTTATATATATATATATATATATATATATATATATATATATATATATATATATATATATAAAATCTGGACAAGGCCCATGGAAAACAGGTACAAATGTGTACACGGATTAACATAAAATATGCATACATGGGGCGGAGCCAAGATGGCCAACTGATAGCAGCAGTTTTTCAGAGCTCCATGAAACTAGTATAAAAAACAGGAAATTACTTATTTTATTTTAGCAAAAATACTTAGAATTGATGGATGAAAGTATAAGCTATATTATTAGTAACTTTGATGAAAGTTTTTTCCTGTCAAATTATAAAGGCGAATATATCATTTGTGGAGCAGAGCACTTCAAAGACTTCTCATTCTGACATGGCTTTAAAAAAAGAAATGCAGCTTGTGACATCTGCTCTACAAGAACTCTCAATAAAAACGGATGATTTTTAATGAGAATTTACAAAACCCCAAGGAAAATTGTCAGAAACAAACAGATTCTCTCAATGAACTTATACAGCAGCATCAATCCAGAATAACACACTTAGAAGCATCCCAGAATGATCTTGATGGAAGACTGAAGGAAGAAAAAAGCCAGAAAGATTTCCTCATCAAACAAAACACTTGGCTTCTCAATAAAGTGGATGACCTGGAAAACAGGAAGAGATGGTCAAATATAAGGATTTTTGGCATCCCTGAGAGAGCTGAAGGAGAAGATATTATTTCTTTCCTGAATACCTGGATTCCAGATATTTTAGACTTAAAGGAGGGTCTGTCCTTTGGTATTGAAAGGGTTCATAGAGCTTTAGGAATGCCAGTGTCAACATCCTCCTCTACTCCTCCCAGATCAATAGTCATAAAGTTTCTATCTTATTTGGACAAGGAGTTTGTCCTAAAATCTGCCTGGAGGAAAAGTCCATTCAAATTTAATCAAAACCCAATTAGGTTTGATAATGACTATTCTACCAGGGTTTTGGAACAGAGGAAAAAAGCTTGGCCATTAATAAAACTGTTAAAGCAGAATAACATCAAAACTCAGCTTGTCTTTCCTGCCAGAATAAAAATCCTATATCAGAATGAAATGAGATCATTTAATGCCCTAGAGGAAACCACTGCCTTTATTAAAAACAATAACATTATTTCCTTACCTGAAGACATGGAATGGGCATCTGCATCTCTGAAGAGAGTTACTGATAAATCTTCTTGGACTGATGTTAAAAAGAAAAAACAAAAAACTGAGTCAAAGATTGTTGTTCCCATTAAATCTCTCAAAGCATCTACTGCAACTGGACTTTAATTTGTTTTATACTTGCTAAAATTTCAAGTAAGGTATGTCATGAAAATATTTTTCTTATTGTTTTTCTTTCTCTTTTTGCTTTTTTATTTTCTGTACTTTTTTGTTCATATACAAATTAAATAACTGTTTATGCTTTTAGTATATTAGTATAATATTACTGGTTTATTGAGTGATACAATTGAACAGTAAGCTATCTTTGCTTTTATGACCTTAAGATGACATGCTTTATTTTAAATAATATATAGCCCTTTGCCCTGCTAAATTTCCTTCTGAGTTATTAAACAGGCATAGTCACAGCTTAGATTAATTTATCAAAACTGTTTTGGATACATGGGATAACAGGGCATATCTATGATTTAGTATATATTAACTAGTTTCTTTAATATTTATAATATCTGATGGTTTCAGAATATATATTGGTACCTATGTGAACAAAAAGCTGTTTGCCTGCTTTTGACATAAATTGTGTCTCTCTGACAGTTGTATGCTTGTATGTTTTATGGCACAAGGTTTTTAACAGTTACAAGTTGCGTTTCCTGTAGAGTTTAATGTTAAAGTACTGTTATCTCTCTCATTGGCAATGGGCTTGCTCTATTCAACTTGAATTTAGCAGAGGCACTATGTTTCCTGTATTTTTAACAGTATGCATCTCTTGTATATCTTCTTAGCAGCAGTGGTTTATTGCTAGATGTCCGTAGCTGTCTGAGTGTCTCTGTGACATGGATTGTTCATGCTTGGTGTTCCTGGTAAGTGCTTGCTTTAGAAAATGACTCTGTATTTAAAATAAGAATGGTGACATGAATTTATGGACTGTTCTGCCTGCTAATTAGAAGCTTTAGCTGGGATCTGAAAGATTTTATGTAATGGGAGAAGTGTTTTTTTTTTTTTTTAGAATGCTTTTAAATGACTGTGCTCAGATGTTCTTAATTTGCCAGTTATATAGAGTTTAGTTATGAGAAAGGCTGTATGAAACTGTTTTTTTTTTATGTGTGTTGTATGTTTTGTGATGTCTGGAGGTGAGTTCTTGTGTATTGAATGTTATTTTACTGTTTAGAAGTATCTGACAGTTAAACTGTGCATTTGTTACTGTAAATAAGCAGGCTTTGTGATGCAGTTAAAGTGAGGTCAGGAAACTGTACTGTGTAGTGGGCTGGGCGGGAAAATGTCAGTTTGAAATTTAAGAAGTGAAGCTTTCTTACTTAGCTTGTGACAACATGCATTCTATGCATGCAGATCAGATTACATTACATCTAATGTGTATATGCAAGCCTAAGTGTGAATGTCAAGTCTCTGATTGGTTAATATAGCATAGTAGGCTTCTCTTATAAGAATTATGAGCTACACTGTCTGCAAACATATTCATTGTTCCCTTTTATAATAGGGACTATATTTTGTGATCAAATATACACAGAAGTATTATTTTTTCTTGTAAACCCTTAATTATAGCTACTATTTCTAGTGAATATACTGGAGTTTTTGATAAATAGATCTTTATAAATAGCTTTCCTTTGCAGTTAGTAAGTGTTTAGTATAGGCTTATACATTTACAGGAAATGCTTATGACTAGTGGTAATAACTGTAAGGATACTCAAACACCATACTAAATCCTAGCAAATATATGTGTGAATATTTTTTATTGAACTATAGTTACTTTGCATTTAATATGTTGATTTTCTTATTGTAATCTTAGATATTATTTATATTTCAGATGTCATGTTTTCAGTTATTATAAAGTCAAGTTTTTTAGTATATTAGCACTTTATGACAGGGAAAGAGTTCAGTAATATCTATGACTTGTGATAACACAATAAGTTATGAGTTTCAGTATTAACCTATTACTATGGTAGATATTTACAGCTATCTCTATCTTAATTCTGTCTTTGAGTCATTCACTTTTAAGACCTGTTATCCATAGTAAGTTTTATATAAATAATGTTTTTTTACTAATTTGTGTCATATTAACTGATGACAGTTAATTATTATTGATTTTAGTCAGTCATTTAAATATCTGCTATTCCAAACGTTTAGGAGTTAATTAAGGACCAATATGTCTTATGGAATATTTCTAAGAATCTATGTTAACATCTTTTGGGAATAACACACACTCACTATGTGCTAACACCCAGTTCTTGTGAAGTTTTTATTTAGTGGGAGTTTGTCATGATACGATTTATTCAGAGGGCAAGTAAATATAAATGCTAAATTATTCTTTGATTTGTTCTGCCATTTTGAAGTTTTTATTAGAACTAATACAGATGACATGCTTAGGTATTTTGGGTAATCATTTAGGTTGTTAATAAAGCTAATGTTTCCTTAGTCTATTAAGCACTAAATTCAGATTATATATATATATCCTAATATGTCTCTTGCTTCCTTAGTGAATAATTACTGTATAAATGTTTAATGCTTCTAATAATAGTGTATGTAACTTATCTCTAAAACCTAACTGGAATCAATATCTGATTAGTTGTTTATCACTACTATTTTTCTCTTAATTTATACTATATTCTCCATTTTTTACTTTGTTTTCATGGGCTCGAACCAACAAAGGTTGATGGTTGGGATAGGTAGTCTAGCACATTTAGTTTTGTTTGCTAGACTAGGAATGTATCTCATTCCATGTATAGGGTGTATTAAAATTTATATCAGAGTGACATTTGCAAATTTTTTGTTATTTAATTGTTTTTCTAGTTTTGAAATGCCTGACACAATTGTTTTACTTTTATCTTTCATGAGGAAAGTTATTTGGATTGAGATAAATAGAAATACAACAATTGATATTCTGTTGTCTATTCAGGAAGAGTATTATAGGTTCATAGGTTCATACTAGGCTATCTGCCCTAGGGCATTTATAAGCCTAGCCAGAGTGTGTTTGGCTTTCCCCACCCATTTTAAATTAATTTTGCTATGCCCTTTTTCGAGGTTAGCATACTGTGCCTCTGTCTAACAGTGACACAGAAGTGATACCCAGGGTAAACCTACGATCTCCCATTCACTCATCAGGATTCCTCTTGAAGAGAGTCAATGAGGGACTCTGCCTAACCTGGACGGGGATTTTATTCCAGAGTGAAGGGAGCCTCTGGGTTATGAATCTGTCCCTCCAGCATGTCCTATTTATTTCAGTGCTGAGGTTCAAGTCTCGAGCGTAGCTCGATGGGATTTGGATTTTCTGAGGTGCAGCATGTCCATTAATTCCGGGTTGGACATGGCTTTATACGTCAGGCACAGATTGCCTCTGAGCAGGTGGTATGCCACTGAGTAGAGCTGGAGTTTCTTTAACCGGGCAGCGTATGGCATCTGAATAAGCCCTTTGATCCTCTTGGTGAGGTACATTTGGGGTCTTTCCAGTTGCTGCAGGTGTCTGGTAAGGTACATCCCAAAAGGGGCATTGTACTCAATTATGGGCCTGATGAGGGATGAGTAAAGAGGCATGATGACCTCCCCTGATCTAGATGTGAATCCCTTCATGATTAGGTGGGCTATATAAAATGTTTTTCTAACCACTTTGGCCACGTGGTTGTCAAATGAGAGATTGCTATCAACTTGGGTCCCCAGGTCCCTAATTACTTCTTCTGTACTTAATGGATTACCACCTATGTGGTAATTTGTGGGCACTTTGTTTTTTCCAAAGGGGATGACTATACACTTTTTGGTGTTTAGCTTGAGGCCATGGCTCTGGCACCAATTGTCTGTTTCTATGAGGCCCTTTTGGAGGATCCTTGTGTCGGCTGGAGAGTCGATTATGGCGCCCAGTTTGCAGTCATCTGTGAACTCGGTCAGCCTCAATCCTTCCGTGTTGGCCTGTACCTCTGAGAAATATATACTGAACAAGAGAGGTCCCAGGACTGAGCCTTGTAACTGGTTTGGAGTCTGACATGGCTCCAGCAATTCTAACCATGTGGGTTTTGTCCTTGAGCCAGTTTGCAACCCATCTAGTGACATAGGGGTTTATATTTAAGCTGGTGAGCTTATCTATAATGCCCGAGTGGGGTATTGTATCGAAGGCTTTTGCGAGGTCCATGTAGGCTGTGTGGACCACCTTCCCCTCGTCAATGGCCTTGGTGACTGTTTCAAAGAAATCGACTAGGTTTAAGAGGCAGGATCTGCCCTTAACAAAGCTGAACTGGGTAGGATCCAGTGTCTGTAGGTCCCCAATATCTTTATTTATGAGATCCATGATGATCCTTTCCATAGCTTTGCAGACTAAGCTAGTCAGGCTTATGGGGCGATAGTTTCCAGGATCTGTTGAGGCACCACCTTTGTGGAGAGGGACCACTGTTGCTGTACGCCACTCTTTGGGTACATATCCTGTAGTAAGGCTGAGATTGAACAATAGTTTTATGTTTGGGTTTAGCTCTTCTTGGAGTTCATGTAGGACGCAGCCCGGGACACCGTCTGGTCCCATTGATGCTGTATTTTTTGCTTTGGAGAGGGCGGCTCTTACCTGAGCATCTGAGATGTCAGGGGGGCAGCACTCTGCTGGGATAGATATTTGCCCTTTTGGTGGGGAGGGGGAGGGGAGAAGTTTGTGCTGAATCTGTCAGCTAGGATGTTGGCAATGTCTGTGGGTTTGGTGTCTTTTTTGTCATTTTGGTCTAATTCTGAGCATATCTGGGAATTCCCACCTAGGTTCCAAACATAACTAAAGAAAGCCTTGTGATTATCCTTAGTGTCCTGTGCAATTTTTCTCTCAAAGCTGGTCTTAGACGATTTTATGAGTGCCTGTAGTTTTTTGCTAATACTGATCAGAGATGCCTTCCCTTTTTGTGATTTTGATCTATCATGTAGTAGCTTCCTCCTTCTATTGTATAGTTTGTTTATGGCTTGTCTACCAGACAGGACGTTTGCCTTTGGAGGATTGAGTCTTGGTTTTATTTGGGATTGCATGATCCATGCATTCCTGAAGGTGTTCATAGAATGCGTTTATAAAGGATTCTGCGGACTATGTATACAGGATTCTATTAATACAAGTTCTTTTATTATTTATCTTTAAATAATTCTGATGTGGATTTAAATTTGATATCCTTAAATACTAATGGCTTAAACAACTCATATAAGAAAACTAATTTACTAAGGTATCTTAAACTAAACAAGGCTCAAGTAGTTTTTCTCCAAGAGACACACTTTAAAATAAATGATACATTTATATGGGACCCCAAGGAATACACAATACTTGCTCAATCTTCTTATAAAAATAAGACCAGAGGAGTAACAATTCTATGGAAAAAGACTTTCTTAAATCCCCAAATTATTTACAAACATGTAGATACTGATGGACTCATGGTCTTAGTTATACTTAAGTTTAACAATAGAATTTGGACCCTGGTTAATTTATACTGGTTCCTGGGTATGGGGGTTGGCCTAGCTAAGAAACACTTAGACTTTATTACAACTACTTCTAAAGTAATATTACACTAGGAGGTGATTTCAACTCCATCACAGATATTACAGAAACTACCAATAGGAAATCTCCTAGACTATCGTCCTCAGCTAAACAGTTAAAAAATGGACAGAAATGTTTAAATTAAAAGACACCTTTAATGCTTTGGGACCAAATTCTTTACTATTCTCACACCAAGACTATAGACATGGTACCCAAACTAGAGTAGATAAAATTTATATCTCACAAGATCTTTATTCTAAAATCTTGAATTTTTCAATACAACCTTGTCCCCTTTTAGATCATAATTCCCTGTTGTTAACAATACACTTGGAATTCAGTCAATTAGTTATTACTTCAAGGATTCCTTCATATATCACAAAATTAAAGACTTTAAATCTTGGATAACTTTTGAACTTCAGCTTTTGTTAGAGATTAATTATAAACCTGAAGCAAACACAGTTTTGGTGTGGGATTCTCTTAAGGCCTATCTATATGGTAAAACCATTAACTGGTACAAAAATAACATTAAAGAATGGGACTCTGAGTTACAACAACTCCAAAATCAAATATTATCTCTTAAATCTAATAAGAACTTAATTGTTATAGATAATAATAAGAAAATAGAAGTAGCAAATAATAAATACAATGAAATATTATCCCATAAAACTAATTTAGCTATGGAAAAACTGAAATTAAATTATTATGCTACCTCTCATAAGCATTTTCATAACATATCTATTAAGTTAAGATACAATCAAAAATTAATAACATTGATAGTATCTTTCATGAAGGGAAAAGGAAAAAAGTCTCAGACATAGGGGACATTCTGGATGCTTTTCATTATCATTATGCAGAGCATCATAAAGATAAAATAAGTAGAAATAGATGTGAGAAATCAGAGAATATAGTTTTCAGCATAACAAGAATTCCTGAGGAACTTAAGTTAGATCTACAAAAACCTATTTCTCAAAAGGAAATTATAGATGGGATTATAAGAAGTAAGTCTACTAATGCACCTGGAATAGATGGCTTAATTATCAAAATTTATAGATTGTTCCCTTCTTCTATAATCTCTCTCCTACATAAAACCCTTCTTAAAGTTCAAACATTAGCAAATATTCCTCCTTCTTGGAGATATTCTCTAATTCCCCCTATATTAAAAGAGAACAAGGACCCTAATCATTGCAACTCATATAGACCAATTTCTTTGTTGAATAATGATTGTAAACTATTTATGTCAATTATGGTCAATAGATTGAAAATAAACATATCTAAAATAATAAATGAAGACCAAACTGGTTTCATACATAACAGGCATACACAGGATAATATTAAAAGAGTATTAACACTGATAGATTACCTCAATAGAGGAAACCATGAAACATTGATAATAGGTCTAGATATTCAAAAGGCATTTGACTCCTTGAATTGGGGTTATTTATTTAAAGTCTTACAGTTATTTGACCCCACATTTTTATAACAATGATAAAGAAAATCTATGAAAATAATTTAGCATATGTCAAAAAAGGTCCCTTTACTTCCAAAGCAATCCAAATCACTATAGGTACTTGGCAAGGATGTCTCATGTCCCCTATCCTATTTGCTCTGGCCATAGAAATACTTGCCATTTTAATATGTAATAACCCAAAGATAAGAGGTATAAATATATATGACCAATATATATCTAAAATAATGATGTTTGCTGATTATGTCTTACTTACCTTACCTAACTCTAAGGAAGTGTTAGGTGAAGTGGATATAGTAACAACAAATTTCCAAAAAATCTCAGGACTCTCCAACAAATCTAAATCAAAATATTATTTATTAAATAAAAAAAGAACATGCAGGTTCCAGTTAATCATATTATTGGAAAAGAAGTTTCAACACTAGACTATTTAGGAATAGTCATAGGAAAGAATATAGAGGAAACCTTACATCTTAACTATGCTAAAGCCATAGACTTAATCAAGACATTAATAAGCAAATGGAATAATTTGTTTATAACATTTGATGATAGGTTACAACTGATAAAAATGGTTTTGTTACCTAAAATATTATATATAGCACAAGCCCTTATACTTCCACCAGGAAAGAAAATCCTTAAAGAAATCACTTAAACTCTGATTAAATTCCTATGGTACCCCAAAAGAAATAGAGTGGCATATTCTCATCATATCAGAAAATGGGAACAAGGGGGGGTTAAAATTCCCAGAGATTGAAACTTATAAAAAGGCATCTATAATTAAAATAGTGATGAATTGGATAAATCTAGATACTCTCCCAATTGGAAACTGTTACATTCCATTATACTAATGAATGGAAATTATTTATCAAAAAATGCTTTGGTAACTGACAAAGATAACAAGATATGGCACTGTTTAAGTTTAAATTTATAGTATAGTACAACAAAATTAACTAAACTAACAATAATAAACAATATTTTGATGTGTTCAGAAAATTCATTAACACAAATGTAGATATAAAACTGTGGCATAGATTTTTAATACCATTTACTATTACAATGGATTTCCCTGATAAAACACAGAGAGATTTTTGATTTATGGGAAAACAGTAACCTATTTTGTTGGTTGCACTGTATTGAAAACCAACAAGCTTTGAACACGCAAAGTATACTGTCAACATATGGCCTATCCCCTAATGACTGGCTGGTTCTTCAGAGTGTCACAGCATACACTAAGGATCTGTGGAGAATAATACATAACCCATCCTTCAAAACCGTACCAAAAATTATAAACTGGATTTTTGGAATTCTATATAATAATATCAATGTTAAGAATGAATTATCATATCTATATAATACTTTGTCTATAAGACAGCTCCTAAAGATTCTTACTGGCAATACCTAACTAAAGGGTTTCAAGTATCATTATCAATGGAAGATAAAACAAACATTTTATTTTCAGTTAAACTAACTTCTTATTCACAATTCTGGAGGATTTTTCATTGGAAATTTCTACACAGATCCTTTTTGACACCTGAGAAACTTTCAAAAATGAACCCTTCAAACAGCAAGTTATGTTGGAGATGTCATCTGTCGACTAATGCTGATTGGTCTCATATCTTTTATGACTGTACTAATATTAAACCATATTGGAATGAGATTAACAAATTTCTTCAAGCTATCTATACTGATATATTTGTTTTGACAAAGTCTTTAATTTTGTTGAATGTTGTTAATAGTAATAATATGAAGAAAGATGACCTGTATTTGTTGTGGACAATGTTAGCAATAGCCAGAAAATGTATAACTAGAAGATGGAACTCTAATGTAGCACCTACAATGGAGGAATTCCTATCATCACTGAAGAAATGCATACTAATGGAGAAAAGAACTAAAGAGTTAAGAACTTTTCCTAAGCCACTGGTTAATAGTGTGTGGATGAAAGTTTTGAATTTGATCGATACCCTACAGATGGAAGCAAACTCTTCCTAACTATCAAAGTTTATATATTAACTTATTTATTTACAAATGTTTTTATCTGAATCCTTTTTGTCAGGCTGAATATAAATACTGTAAATAGTTATTGAATGTTATGAATGTATTAAATTATTGTATTATTTCATCAAAATAAAAATCATTTGAGTAAAAAAAAATGCATACATAATTATATAGCCTCACCCACTCCAATGGAATTGTGGATACCAACTTTAAAATGCAAATTGAAGAAAAGACCATCAAAATATGTCACCAGAGTCTCCCTGCAGCCATTCCAATGTCCCATTACCTGGCTATTTCACCCCATTTACCATAAACACTAATGTGCATACTGCTTAAATTACTTCTATAATGATTATTTTGATTTTATTTTTACATTTCATAACACAATGCATAAACACTAATAGACATCTGCTGAACAAAGTAATACTGTCTCACAGTGAAAACAGACTTAGCATTAAAACTTCTGTCATTCATTGAAATAGCATTGAAACCCACACCACATCCAAAGAAACTGCATCTGGTCACAGTGGCCAGTGGTGGATAAAGATTACCTTTGGGCCATTTTCAAATCATAGGCCCCTTGCACACACAAAAAAACATACATGTGTTCTTTGATACACCTTCCTGGCCTTATTAAATTATATTCCTTGTATAATACAGCACATTTGTTAGACTAAGAGTGTGTTTTAAATTTATTGTTTGAACATTTTTCCAGTAGGCAATGAAACAAAATGCATGAACCAATAATGGCAAAAGTGTCCAGTTCAGAACATTTCCATTATAAAAGTCTATTTACACACACAAACACACACTCACACACACACACACACACACACACACACACACACACACACACACACACACACACACATGTGTGTGTGTGTGTGTGTGTGTGTGTGTGTGTGTGTAGTGTGTGTATATATGTATAGGTCTGTGGTGGGAGTGACGGATGCATTTAAGGTGGAGGTGGGGTTACATCAAGGATCAGCTCTGAGCCCTTTCTTATTTGCAATGGTGATGGACAGGTTGACAGACGAGATCAGACAGGAGTCCCCGTGGACTATGATGTTTGCAGATGACATTGTGATCTGTAGTGAGAGTAGGGAACAGGTGGAGGAGACCCTGGAGATATAGAGATATGCTCTAGAGAGAAGAAGAATGAAGGCCAGCAGGACTAAGACAGAATATATGTGTGTGAATGAGACGGAGGATGTGCTGTGGTGACCCCTAACAGGAACAGCCGAAAGAAGATGATGATGATGATATATGTATATATATATATATATATATATATATATATATCTATATATGCATATATATATATATATATATATATATATATATATATATATATGTGTGTGTGTGTGTGTGTGTGTGTGTACGGTGTCACTTCATAATCTCGAAATGCTGAAATACCGAATTTCAGCATTCTGAGACCATGAAGCCGAGCCATTCACAATACTGAAACCCACAATCACGAATCACACAAAAATGAACATACATACACCATACACCACATAACACACACACACCAGTCCCACCACAGCACACAAACAATGTAAACCCACACTACATATAAGCGGGGGGCAAACCCTCCTGCACCCCCACACCCCCCTACTTATATATACCAACTTTGAGATCGCACATAACATTAAAAAAAAAACTCACACCATGGCATTCTCCACTCGCTTGCACACAAATACACATCACACATACATAAACACCAATAAATCCAACACTCACACTCATACTTACACCTCCCTACCCTTACCCACACATACAACGTACAAAAACACACACAAACACTCACTCACCTGCAATTTCAGGCACAATAACACTACACGCAATGTACCGAAAATACATAAGCGCAGATTCGAGATATACGAATTTGCTCTTATGCACTTTTGTCATTCTAAATTTTCAGCTTCATGGTCTCGGAATGCTGAAATTCAGTATTTCAGCATTTCGAGATTATGAAGTGAAACCATGTGTGTGTGTGTGTGTGTGTGTGTGTGTGTGTGTGTGTGTGTGTGTGTGTATATATATATATATATATATATATGTGTGTGTGTGTGTGTGTGTGTGTGTGTGTATGTATATATATATATATATATATATATATATATATAAAAATAGAATGACAGTAGTGTAAGCCATAGGCATCCTGCATGGCTTCTCAAACTTATTTTCAGTTTCAGTTTTTTGCTTGACTTGCTCTGATTTCTGTTATCAGACCAACTCAATAGCTGTAAATGCACAACAAAATATACTAGGCGAACTGCATGTTTTAAGACTTCCAATTTTTAGTCCAAGTACTGACAGACCTTCTCCTACATTCATCCTGAAGCATAAAAACTATCATTGTGATCCAGATGCTGTTAATTGGCCACTCTTGCTTCTTCACTGTCTGCAGTGGAAAAATATGTGTTTTTTTCTTGAATGCTGGAAAATGGACTGTACTCATTTAAAAATATTTCTCTTATAATGCAGCACAGAACATAATAATTATGATTTTCTGTTCTTGAATTTGGGTTAATGATATTTTTTTGCTCTTTCCACTGAGGTACAAATGCCCTTGTGCATGACATATTCTCACTTCTGTTGTATCTGTAGCGACACCCTTGACTTGTTACACCCACCCCCTTTAAAAGTACAACAACTCACCATAAGCAACACTAAACTTCTCTTCCTCTGAAGCTCTCAGCTCCTTGTAAAATCTACTCTACACTCAACAGTATCTCTCAACTTTGCAGCACAATAAATGTGGAAAAAGGCAAAATTTATTGGGGTGGGGGACAAAAGCCCAAAAACCAGGGACACATTTTAAACATTTCTTGTATAATTTCGGAAAGTTGCTAGAATAAAATGTTGTGCTGCCAACATGTGTATTACTGCCAAAACTTGAACCCAGGACCCTGTGCATTACAATCAGAGAAATATACCACTATGCCAAATCAGCAGTTTCCTAAACAATAGGAAGACTGAAACTTAAATGGCTATCATTTAGTGAATTCAGTTCTCACCATAGCTCTCAACCTCTTAGCATAAGATACCTGGACAAAGCCAATAATGGGGGAATACAGAATTCAGTTCTCACTTCTCCCCATAGCTCTCAACCTCTTAACACAAAAAAAACCTGGACAAAACCAATAATGGGGGAATACAGCCCCAAAAATAGGGACAAATTTCAAATACGGATCTTATAAACTTAGAAAATTGCTAGAATAAAAGGTTTTGTGTCACATGTATTTTCTGAAGAATATGAAGTCTGAAATTCAAATGCCTGTCATTATTTAGTGAAGTTAATCCTTCACTGATTTGCCACAAAAATCCACCACAGATTTTATGAGGAACAGAACAAAAATATGAGGCATAAATCTGTCTCTCACACACACACACACACACACACACACACACACACACACACACACACACACACACACACACACACACACACATATGCAATGAATGAAAACGGCACCTCTTACTACACACACCCCCTACCTTTGAATGAATGAAAACGGCAGCTCATTCAGCATATCCACACACCCTCTGCATTGTATTGAATGAAAACGGCAACATATCCAGCCTTGCGCACACCTATGCATATGAAAATGGCAGGCAGCTTTGTCCATGCCTCCGGTAGGCACACACACCCTTCCTCAGCAGCTCTAGGCAGAAGCATGTCTAGCATAGATATCCACCCTTGCATCCCGATTCCCACTAAGGATTTGGAAAGAGCTGAGCAGCCGGAAATACATGCATGTTGAACTCTTCAGCTCAATTCCAACAGGCTGTTTCTCTTTTCATTGCGCTTGTGATGATGTCAGCTCAAAAGGCGGAAAATAAAATAAAATTTAAAATAAAGCACTGGGAAATCAGAAATGCGGCACCCCATTATTTGGACCACAAAACTCAGTAAAAACTGAGTAATTCGGTATGGTTGGGAGGTATGATATATATATATGTGTGTGTGTGTGTGTGTGTGTTTGTATATATATATATATATATATATATATATATATATATACACACACACACACACACACACACACACACACACACACACACACACACACACACACACGTATATGGTTACAGTAAACTCTTTTAAATTCATGTCATGCATTTTTTATTGACAGAATTTTCTGCTGTCTTTTTTTTTAATTAAAATCTGTGCTTAACAACTACAATAGAGTTCAGGAACACTGACATTTCCTTTTCTGTTTGTTAGGTACTTGTGATTATGGTAAGTTTTTATGCAGTGCTGATACATTTGTATATAACAAAACTTTTGGTATTCAGGGTGGGAGTGTGCCTGCAAATGTTTGTGGCTTAAGGTTAGAATAAGAGCTAGGGAAAGGGATAGATTTTGTGTTTTGTGTGTTTGCTTCTGTGTGTGTAAAAGTACTTGTGTGTGTGTGTGTGTGTGTGTGTGTGTGTGTGTGTGTGTGTGTGTGTGTGTGTGTGTGCCTGTGTGTGCCTTGAGTAGTTGTGGTGTTAGGGAAAAGGGTTTTGGTGGTGATTGGTGACTTCACAGTCCAATTGAAAGCATTCCTAAAATACTTATGGAAAAAAGCTCAAAACTGATTAATGCAGTACTTGTATAGCAGATGCATAATAAAATTGATTGCACATAAATTTGAATCTTTGCCCACAGAGATCCTGGGAATGTCAATATGGTCTGGCTGTTAATTTCCCTCAGTTTATTTCCTCAAGCCAGGTTCTTGTAAGATAGTCTTTTGTTTTTTCAAAAATGGTTTATGATCAGCTAGTCACTGCTTTATGCGGATCTGATGCCAATCATTCCATGCTTTTTATCTCTGCCCCCATATTTCTGGGGCACAGTGGGTCTTCTACCAGTTTTCATTGTAATGTTGCTTTTTCCTTGATACTGATTATTTCAGTGATAGTGGTACCATCCCTGGTCTCCATGACAATTTTTTGCAGTGCTGAATCCTACAGCTCAAGTGTCATTCACTCTGGTGCTAGTCCCTCTGTTACATTTTTTGCACTGACTCCTCCTCTAGTGTCATTCCTGCCATCAGTTTACTTGATGTAAGCATTCTTTGTGTTGGCTATCTTTTGGCATTTTTGAGGTTAGCATTTCTGGCTTTTGCTGTTTCAACAGTGGCAACTGGTGACTTCATCTCCAGATTTCTGGACATCAGTTCATGTGGTGCTGGGATTTTCAATACTCTTTGTGTGAAGTACATTTCATCTGATTTCAGTAGTGTCCTGTATACTCATCACAGTTATCTCTTCCTAATCTGTATCCAGGGAGGTGTCCCAGAAGTAAGTCTTTATCATTCCCCTTCCACTGAGATTGTGTCTTACTCCTCATGACCCTAAGAGGCTTACTGACTGAGTTAGAGCCAGCTCCAAAGAAACCCAGAAGGTTTTTATACAAAGTGAAACATGTTGTGCCAGAGTTAATCTTCCAACTATAGAGCTGCACAATGAAAAAGGACAGATTATCCCCTTCCTACCCTCATGAGCCAAGGCTTGAGGAATCCATCCAGATCATTCTGCAGAAGGGATATGGTGATCTGCATCCATTTCATTCTCCAGTAAAAGTTTCATAGGTATGCTGTTTTGTAGCACAGGAACACCGTGGTAGTCCCTTACCTAGTAGCTCTCTCCCAGGATGCCAACTGAAATGCTTGAAAAAACCTTAATGCAGTGGTATCCATGCCCCTGAAGAAAAACTAGTGTTTCTTCTTGTAATGGGAGTGTTTTGTCTGGGGAGAGACTCAAAAGCTTGATATGAATATAGCAGTAGTATTTCTGCATAGAGATCCTCTGCTCACAGCCCGACTGGCAATTCCTTTGAAAGGAATTCAAGATTATGGACCAACTCAGGAGGAAGGTATTTGCTTCTAATACTCCATCCATGGAGGCACTTAACTCACTGCAGATGAGTGACACATCCAGGTGTTTCTGCAGTTACATCCTACTGATGCCTCTAGGTGTCAAATATAACTTGCTCATATTTGCATTAATAATTCCAAAACCATGTCACATACAAAGTACTAAAATATTTAATCTTAAAGCTTATACAATGGCAAACACAACTGCATTGATATTTAACTTCTGTCTAGTGCAGGTAAAGATGTATTAATTGTTGATCATTTCATATTTATTTATATTGTCATAAATGTCACATTTTTCTAAATATTTTGATAACCAAGTAGTGCGGACATAACTGCTTAGCTTCATATGAAAGCTCTCTGATGAATTAGCAAAATGCTGCTGATAATATGAGTGTAACTTGAGTTGTTGCTGAAATATTGTAAGTTGTTTACAAAATATTACCAGGGTAATGGGTTTTGTGTTTACTTTGACTAATAAAATCCAATTTAAAAATTAGAACCTAAAGAATACTTCCACTATAAAAACAGTTTGTACTAAATAGTTTGTCATTTGCACTTCTTTAGTAACCCCTAGTTCTCCAGAGATATGAACATTTGTTTGAAATTTGAGGACATAATTTGATTCTATCAAAAAGTTTAGGTTCCGTCCACTGGAAGCTACAGTGCAAACTTCCAGAGCTCCACTCCAGACAGGCATGGACAATGAATTACAATATGTGGCAGAACAGTTACTTGATGATCTATTGAAAAAGAAGACAGTGCCTCAGGTAGTCACTTCCTCCAATCTTAGTGGCCTAGGTTGTTTAGCAGTAGGTTCTGGCACTGCCATACACCAGTAATAGAGGCTGTACTTAACCCCACAGAGATTTATGACATTATTATTCCAGATTCTTTTTTCATGCTGAAAAAAACAAAAGACTTAGGTCTATCCTGGATCTTAGTAGCTTCAAATATTCATTCAAAGAGATCTTTTGAATGGCCAGTGTATAATATTTTTCACCATATCAGTTCCGAAGAGACTGGAATGTGATTTTTGGACTGCCAAGATTCCTACCTTCATATGAAGACTGTCAAGGAGTTAAGTAGTTTATTATATGTCTTGGTAAGAACCAGTCTCTACAGTTTTGGACATTTCCATTTAGACTCAGTTCTACTATAGGGTTTTTACCAAATGCATATGGATTGTAACACTCCAACTCTACAGGAAGCCAAGATTTTTCACTTGCTTGTATGATTGGCTCCTTGCCACTAAATCTGATCTCCTCTAGTGGAATTATGGTGAAACTCATAAACTAATGCACTAGGTTCCCCTCCAATAAACAGTCTCTGTTATGCTATTCTCCAAGATGGTACATGAGTGAACCTGTGTTAAGGCTCAAGGTTTAGTTCCTGCATCTGTTTCAAGAGCCCTCATATCAGATTTCATATGAGGTTGCTTCAGTAAATCCTTCTGGTTCAGGGGCCTCAGCACTGCAATTCTTTTACCGATTTAAATATTCCAGGCATGCTATTCATTCCTGGTCTCATGGCTAGATCTGGCAAACATTATCACAGGAATCTTTTCCTTCTCCAGACTCCTCACGGGAGTATTAGTATGGATGCATCTGACTCAGAATGGCAGGGTGGGCATTTTATTGAGGAAACAAACTAGGGGAGTCTGAAAAGAAATCATCACAAGAAAGAGAGCATTTCAGTACAAGAATTCTTACTTACATGAGCCTACAGGCTTCATTAGAAGTCTCATTTATATATCAACATTCTAATGACAAGGACACTGCTTCTTCCTTCTTCTGTCCCTTATTGTATTTCAAGACTCTCTTTCAAAGGGACTCTTTTCATTCACCCTGATGATACATCTTTTGTCTTAATCAATGGGCAAGGGGAAACCCACTCTTATCCCTTTTGTTAGGAAACCATGAAGACATGACAGTGGTCAATTAATTCCCATTGTTTCCTGGTAGCAATGCACAATCCAGGGGACATAAATTCACTACACCACTAGTACTGAGGGTAGGAACTTTGAATGTTGGCAGTATGACTGGTATAGGAAGAGAGCTAGCTGATATGATGGAGAGAAGGAAGGTTGATATATTGTGCATGCAAGAGACCAAATGGAAGGGAAGTAAGGCCAGGTGTTTAGGAAACGGGTTCAAATTGTTCTATCATGGTGTGGATGGCAGAAGAAATGGGGTAGGGGTTATCCTAATGGAACAGTATGCCAAGAGTGTTTTGGAGGCGAAGAGAGTGTCTGATAGAGTGATGTTTATGAAGCTTGAAACTGATGGTGTAATGATGAATGTTGTTAGTGCATATGCTCCACAAGTTGGGTGTGCGATGGATGAGAAAGAAAAATTTTGGAGTGAGTTGGATGAAGTGGTGGTGAGTGTACCCAAGGGTGAGAGACTAGTGATTGGAGCGGACTTCAATGGGCATGTTGGTGAAGTGAACAGAGGGGATGAGGAAGTGATGGGTAGATATGGTGTTAAGGAGAGGAATGCAGCAGGTCAGATGATTGAGGATTTTGCAAAAACGATGGACATGGCTGTGGTGAATACATATTTTAAGAAGAGGGAGGAGCATAGGGTGATGTACAAGAGTGGAGGAAGATGCACACAGGTGGATTATATCCTATGTAGGAGGGCCAGTCTGAAGGAGATTGGAGACTGTAAAGTGGTGACTGGGGAAAGTGTAGTTAAGCAGCATAGAATGGTGGTCTGCAGGATGATGATGGTGATCAAGAAGCAGAGGAGGAGTGTGAAAGCAGTGCCAAGGATTAAATGGTGGAAGTTAAAAAAGGGTGATTGTGAGGTGGAGTTCAGGGAAGAGTTAAGACAGGCACTGGGAGGCAATGAAGAGTTACCGAATAGCTGGGTAACTACAGCAGAGCTAGTAATGGAGACTGCTAGGAAGGTGCTTGGTGTGACATCTGGACAGAGGAAGGAGGACAAGGAGAGTATACAGAGGAAGAGGCTGGCGAAGAAGAAGTGGGATTGTCAAAGAGATGAATAAAGTAGACATGAGTATAAGGAGATGAGGTGCATGGTAAAGAGAGAGAGATGGCGAAGGCTAAGGATAAGGCATATAGAGAGTTGTATGAGAGATTGGACACTAAAGAGGGAGAAAAGGACCTGTACTGATTGGCTAGACAGAGGGATACAGCTGGAAAAGATGTGCAGCAGGTAAGGGTGATAAAGGACAGTGAGGGAAACGTACTCACAAGTGAGGAGAGTGTGTTGAGTAGATGGAAAGAGTACTTTGAAGGGCTGATGAATGAAGAGAATGAGAGAGAGAGAGAAGGTTGGATGATGTGGGGATAGTGAATCAAGAAGTGAAGCAGATTAGCAAGGAGGAAGTAAGGACAGCTATGAAGAGGATGAAGAATGGAAAGGCTGTTGGCCCAGATGACATACCAGTGAAAGCATGGAGGTGCTTAGGAGAAATGGCAGTGGAATTTTTAACCAGATTGTTTAATGACATTTTGGAAAGTCAGAGGATGCCTGAGGAGTGGAGAAAAAGTGTTTTGGTACCTATCTTTAAGAATAAGGGTGATGTGCAGAGCTGCAGTAACTACAGAGGGATAAAATTGATCAGTCATAGCTTGATGTTATGGGAAAGAGTAGTGGAAGCTAGGTTAAGAAGGGAGGTGATGATTAGTGATCAGCAGTATGGTTTCATGCCAGGAAAGAGCACTACAGATGCAATATTTGCTCTGAGAGTGTTGTTGGAGAACTACGGAGAAGGTCAGAAGGAGTTGCATTGTGTCTTTGTGGACTTAGAGAAAGCATATGACAGGGTGCCTAGAGAGGAGTTGTGGTATTGTATGAGGAAGTCGGGAGTGGCAGAGAAGTATGTAAGAGTGGTACAGGATATGTACAAGGGTAGTGTGACATTGGTGAGAACTGTGGTGGGAGTGACAGATACGTTTAAGGTGGAGGTGGGATTACATCAAGGATCAGCTCTGAGCCCTTTCTTATTTGCAGTGGTGATGGACAGGTTGACAGATGAGACTAGACAGGAGGCCCCGTGGACTATGATGTTTGCAGATGACATTGTGATATGTAGTGAGAGTAGGGACCAGGTTGAGGAGACCCTGGAGAGGTGGAGATATGCTTTAGAGAGGAGAGGAATGAAGGTCAGCAGGACTAAAACAGAATATATGTGTGTAAATGAGAGGGAGGGTAGAGGAATGGTGAGGATGCAGGGAGTAGAGTTGGTAAAGGTGGATGAGTTTAAGTACTTGGGATCAACAGTTCAGAGTAATGGTGAGTGTGGAAGAGAGGTGAAGAAGAGAGTACAGGCAGGGTGGAATGGGTGGAGAAGAGTGTCAGGAGTGATTTGTGACAGACGGGTACCAATAAGAGTGAAAGGGAAGGTCTACAAGAGGGTAGTGAGACCAGCTATGTTATATGGGTTGGAGATGGTAGCATTGTCAAAAAGGCAGGAGTCAGAGCTGGATGTGGCAGAGTTAAAGATGTTAAGATTTGCACTGGGTGTGACTAGGATGGACAGGATTAGGAATCAGTATATTAGAGGGTCAGCTCAGGTTGGACAGTTTGGAGACAAAGCAAGAGAGGTGAGATTGCATTGGTTTGGACATGTGCTGAAGAGCGATGCTGGGTATATTGGGAAAAGGATGCTAAGGATGGAGCTGCCAGGTAAGTGGAAAAGAGGAAGGCCTAAGATGAGGTTTATGGATGTGGTGATAGAGGACATGCAGGCGGTTGGTGTGAAAGAACATGATGCAGAGGACAGGAAGAAATGGAAACAGATGATCCGTTGTGGTGAACCCTAACGGGAACAGGCGAAAGAAGATGATGATGATGACTGCCTTTTAAAATATCAAGTGATCCTTCAGTCAGGAACCAAGTATATATTTTGTCTTTGGAGATCCCCAGTGTGCAGACCTTTTTGAGTCTACATTTAAAGCCATGTGCCCTGCCTGCTTTTCACTGGTTTTACCTCATGGAGGTAAAATAAATGATCCATTAGCCCACTTGTTGACAAATGATGCCCCGTTGATTTCCTCCTATTTCTTCTGACAATATTCATTTAAAAGGCGATTTTCATAACCCATTTTTGGCACAGGCAAGCTTGGTCCCATTGCTTTCTCCCTTCTTACTGCAAAATCCTCTAAGGCTTTAGCCTTCCAAGATTTTGCTGGCTCTCCCTTCCAGCAAGACTTAACTTGACGACCATGCTCTGATGTAAACAGGATGCCTGCTCCAGTTTTGCTTATAGTTAATTGCCCAGATTTCTTAGAAAAAGAGGTCTTGATTATTATCTATGCTGAATGGCCATATACTCAGAAATTGTACTTTAATAAATGGACTTTGTTCTCTTTTTGAGCAAGTCACTAGAGTGTGGAAACATTTTTCACTCCTGGCCTACCGACCCTTAGATATCTTCTTGAAACTACTGATTTTTGTCTGAGTTATTTCTCATTTAAGGTCAATTTGTTATTAGCCTTTTCTGACTTCCATTTTAATCAGGATTCAGCTTCCCCATCTTCGCTGAAGTTTCCTAAGGCCTTTGTGGCTTTCCAGCTCAGGCTTCCTATGAAGTATCTATTACGTATGTGGGATATCTGCTTTATATCTGTGAAGCTTAGTGCTTTATATTTGAGTCTGCAGCCTCATCTGAATGGAAATGTGTGTCCTGGAAGATCCTCTTTCTTTTGATGATTACCTCAGAGAGAAGAATCTCTGAACTTCAGACATTTTCTCTCAAACCTCCTTGCCTGTTTTTCCATAATGAAAAGATAGTATTGTACTTATAACCAATCCATCTTTTTACCAGAGGTTGCTACAAAATATAGTTTACATCAGTCTGTGGTGTGTCTTTCACATAGTATTCTAACAATGCAGAGTATTTTTCACCCCAAGTGTCAAAGTGGGTTAGGGTAAGAAACCTGCATCACAGCTTCAGCATCCAAAGTTCAATCCTGGCTTTAATCACCGTCTGTGGAGTTTGCATATGTCTGCATGGGTGTTCTCCTAACTTCCAGAAATGCTGGTTGAGTCCCTAAATTCATATAATTAGTGTATTTAGCCTTGTTCTTGTAGTCCTGATCATAGCTGAAAAGGGTAAAGGGAAAGTAAATAACCTGTATTTATGACAAAAGAGATACGATTTCACATGGACAGAACCAAGTCTTTCAACCAGGATGATCAGGTTTTTATTTCCATGACCACATCTCGACTGGGCAAGAAAGTTACAAAGCAGTCCCACTCAAGTGCATTGCATTTGTTATGAAAAATACAGTAGAGCTTTCCCTGCAGCTCTCCATGATCATTCAGCTACAGCAACCATGACTTCTGGAGATTTATTCCATAATATCACCTAAGATGACATTAGTGTAACAGGAACCTGGTTTCCCTGAACATATTCTCAAGGTACTATACGCTAAACATCATTACAAGTCTTCTTTCAGGGTGGCAGTTGTAAGGGGTATTTTCACAGGAGAATGGCCACCTGGAAGGATTAGCTAGGGATTCTGTCCTAAATGCTGCAAAATATGGCCCTATTTTATTGTATGTGAAAGTTATGCACTTACTGTAATAGATTTGTGAGAAGGTTCATCGCTGTTGAAACCATCCTACCAAACCCATATTTTAGTTAGTTTCCTCTGCTTTTTTCTTCACTCTTTTCCTCTTGGCTTTCTTTAGCTTCCTCCCTGAACAGCTGAAGTGGAGAGATGGAGAGAGAGAGATAGAGAGATAGAGTTTGTGATGCATGATGGGAAAGGGGTTTTCTGGTTTTATCTACTAAGTTGCAGATTAGCAGGCCTACAGGACAGGACTGTTTTTATGGGGCAATCACTAGGGGCCATATCTCATAATGGCAAGCCTAGAAAAGAAGCAATCTTTTGCTGTACAGCATTCACTTCCTCAACTTAGGTCTACAAAAAAGAAATTTCACAACTATCAAAACTTAAGCAAGGATGAGGCAACTCATTCATTAATTATGAAAAGCATATCTATGTCTGTGAAGTGGTGAGAAAAATGAGCTAAAATAAAATGCATGCAGGATGTAAAGAATAGTGGTGCTGCACAACAGTGGTGGGAGCAGGGAACAGTAATGTTGTCACGGCATGTGCAAAACAAGATTGAAATCTACGCGCCCCTTTGGTTGAAATCTACATGGCTCTTTTCAACACTAGTGAAACATTCCTTTCAATCACGCAAAAAATAAAATGAGTTGGCATGCATGGTATTCTTGAAGTCATGTACCTATTTATGCCCTTTAATGCCAACATGTGTAGCAGATTTTGCACTATCCACCAAGACAAAGAGCAACAAACCTCCTCAGTTTTCAAAACCTAATGTGTTTACGGCACAAGATTGTTCCGTAGTGCTCCATGGTATAAGCAGAAAGTGATGGAAAGAATGGTTTGGACACAGCAGCATGTCAGAGCATATTGTATCCAGTTATTCAGAGCAGTGTGTTAGCAAATGCACATCAGTGGAAATGGTTGCATTATAATGATATGTAAGATAGTCAAGAGAGTTCAGGACAAGCAGAGATGATCAGGCCAAAAAAAAACTACAGTTGCAGAAAATGTCCAAACATACCACATAGAGCGAAATAGGACACTGGTAGGATGAATTTTCTCATCAACCACACATGAATATAGGCACAACTACAGATGTAAGGCAATGCATGTACATAAGCCTCGGGGGTAGAAAGTGGCAGGTCTCACTTGGGTCAGCACTTCCTATACTAAGTTCTATGTATCAGTAAGGCAGAATGGAACCATCATCAGGAGAATAAGCATGTCAACAGTTACAGACCCACAAGGTCACACTAATTCACATGAGAAAAACAATTTACATAGATATCAGACATAAAAATACACATTGAAACATGATATGCAAATTTCCATGCTGAGAACTGTGCTAGTTAAGAACTGCAAATCCTAAAAACCGAGACCTAAATAATGCAGAGTTCAACAGCAATGTGTAAAGCACAGTTCCGGTCTATATATATTACAGAGATTGCATAAACCTGGAGAAAGTGAATATACACATCAGGGATTTATATCCTAGTATGTTTGAACTCAAATACACAAATGAGTGTTCAGCTATTATACAAGTGTCATCACCAAACAGTTAATTAAATAATTAAGCAATTGATCAATAATACTTGTCCAACAAACATAAATTACTTAACATGAACAATGCATAAAATATCAATGTTTTAATAACTGTTGAAAAAACTATTTCACAATGTTAATCCAAATTAATAATTTTTAAATATTAATTATATACTTGACATAAATATTCCATAAAATCTTATACATTCACATTAACCTCCAAATTCATCTCGTGGGTTGCATTGTTCTATAATTTAGAATAAATTTGCTTTCTAACTCCAAAAGTTTGTGAATGAAATCTACCTCCCTCCCCCCAAATTAACTGTGGTTTAGTTAACACACTGTACAGG
This sequence comes from Protopterus annectens, assembly GCF_019279795.1. Taxonomy (NCBI): domain Eukaryota; kingdom Metazoa; phylum Chordata; order Ceratodontiformes; family Protopteridae; genus Protopterus; species Protopterus annectens. The sequence continues at coordinate 1,914,102,981 of NC_056733.1, forward strand.
TGACTCTGTTAACAATGAGCTCTGCACACAATTGTGTATTGCCTTTGAGGCTGCAGACATAGCTAAAGAATTTCTTGTAGTTGTCCTTGACCTGGGAGGCCAGATTTACCTCAAATTTGGCTTTGGTAGACTTTATTTGTCCTCTGACTTGTTTGTTTAGTTTGATGAGCGTTATTTTTATCCCGCTGTGTGCTGCACCTCCTAATTTTTGCCACAATGTTCTGCTTTCTGTTATACAGTCTGTTGATGTTGTGATTCCACCATGGTGGCTTGTTTTTGGAGTTAGTTCTGTACTTCTTCCTGGTGGGTACTGCTACGTCTATTCAGCTATTTACATGCTTGTATAGGGTTTCTTTGAACAGTTCCCCATAGGCAGCAGTGTTCTCTGGGTTTATGGAGGCTTGAAATTTTGCCATGCTATCACTTAATAGTAGGAAGTTAGCTTTAGAGTAGTTCCTGAATATTCCAGGGTTAGCTTGGGATCCAGGTTTTATTTTTACTTCAAAGGAGACCATTATGTGGTCTGTCCTTACCAGAGAAGACATTACACTAGGGGGTGTACAGCAGTCTCCCATATTAATGAGGACCAGATCCAGTATATTTGCACCCCTGGTTGATGTAACTGAGAGTCTGGTCCAGGGAGTTTGTATTTACAAAATCCAGGAATCTCTGTGCCTGTATGTTTGGTGTCATATATGATTCCAAGTTAATAGTGGGATAATTGAAGTTCCCCATAAATATGGTATTGGGTTGGATGGTGAGTGCTTCCAATAAGTTTAAATACAGGTTATGGGTTTCCTGGGTCATACAGGGGGACCTATAACTTGCAAGGAAGTGGTACTGGATTTTGTCTATGGTGATTTGAACCTAGAAAAGCTCAAGAGCATTGTCCTGTTTGACCATCCTTGAGGTATATTTATTTTTAATGTATACTGAGACACATCCCCCTTTAGTCCCTGTCTGTGTAGTAGCTGGTCTAAATGCATGGAAGGCATTATAACCTGCTGGTGTACTCTCTGGGTCATTAAACCATGTCTCAGTGACAGTACAGATGTCAGCATTTTCTAGGGTGAAAAGAGCTCCTAGGGAGTGGAATTTTTATGTTTATACTCCTAGCATTGAGCAGTAGCACCCTTAGATTTTCTTGGTTTTGACTTGCTATGTTGGAAATACTTTCAGTTTGGCATTGCCTAAAAAGGCACTATGGGGGAGGACAATGTTTTAGTTAATATTCAAAATCCTAGAGGAGAGGTGCAGACCATCCCTGGCAAAGTAGTGTGGCCTGTTGACCATCTCCTTCCATGCTAACAAATACTGCAACCCCTTAGAATGACACCAGAAACTAAGCCAATTATAAATGTCAGTCATCTTTTGTTCATATTGTGGCATCATCCTTGGGGAAGGTAAAATGCTGCTCAATACTAGGCTCATACCAGCCTGGGGACACTTATTCTGACAGTTCCATGATGTCTCTTTCATATAGTCTAGGAAGGTATATCTTGGGTCATTTACACCCATGTTGACTATGACTGAGTCATATCAGTATTTGTGGTCCAATGACCTGAGTGTGCGTATAATGTGGTAGATCCTAGCCTTGATAAACAACTCACTGTAACTTTCTCCTTACTCAGTCTGGTGAGAGAAACATTGGTGTGCCTCACAATGGAGTCTCCAAATGAGCAGAATGTTGGATTGTGGGGTGGCTTGTCTTGTGGGTTTAGAAGTAGAGGCTCCATGAGATATGTCTGCATGTGTTGATGTTGGTGTTGTTTTGAAAGAGTGCATTCAGGGCTGCTGATGGTATTTATTATATGTACTTCACCCAAGAGGTCTTTAGCAAATGCTTCCAGTTAGTAGCCCACAGTGAGCAAATCACTAATTGGCAACATGTGGATGGTATATGACAGCATTCAAGGAACTAACAGACTAGGAGACAAGTGGTCAAAATGGTGCAAAAAAGCATGACTTATAACTACAGGTCAACAAAGTTCCAGAGTTCAGAATCATGCCTCTCACCCTCTTAGCACAAGAATTCCAAAGCCAAAAATAATGGGGTAGGGGAGACTGGGTTTATATTATAACACTGAAGTCTTAAAACATCAAATGTTATAATATCGACCCTAAATTAGCGAAGCTGCAGAACACCAAATATTTTCCTAGGGAAAGTATTTGGTGGGCCATCTGCGGTTTCATTATTTCCTCGACTGTGGTGCAAAGGTGACGGACCGGGTTAAGGTAAGTGTGCAAACGGACCGAAGTAAGGTGAGTGTGTGATAGTTAGGGACCTTAGGGATAGGGAGCAGGTAAGGTGAGTGTGCGATAATTAGGGACCTTAAGGTTAGGGAGAGGGTAAGGTGAGTGTGCGATAGTTAGGGACCTTAGGATTAGGGAGCGGGTAAGGTGAGTGTGTGATAGTTAGGGACTTTAGGATTAGGGAGCGGGTAAGGTGAGTGCACATTAGTTAGAGACCTTAGAGTTAGGGAGCGGGTAAGGTGAGTGTGCGTTAGTTAGGGACCTTAGGGTTAGGGTTGGGTTGAGGTAAGTAGATAGCTAGTAGTGTATGTACGGTTTAGTGTAGGATTCTGTGAAGTGTGTATGTGTGGATTATGTATTTTGGTGTGCTTGTGCTGTGTGTGTGTGTATTCTCGGAACAGCAAATTTTTTCCCTTGGAAAAAATTAGCTGTTCTGAGCATTTGAGTATATCACATTTCGAGATTCCAAGGTCGAGCTTATGGTGTTCGACAATTTGGAATTTCGATAATGTGATATAGACCCAGGGAAACCCAAACTATGGGGTAGATTTCAAATACTGTTCTTATCAAATTAGAAAGTTGTTAGAATAACAGGTTTTGCATTGACATGCATTTATCTTTTTTTAAGAATTTTTTTTTATTAATTTAACATATTTACAGTATATACACATAAAGGAAGAAATTCAACTTCACATACTGTTATACAATGATAGGAATACATTGAATCATCAAGGTAATCTTATACAATTAACACATTAAGAATCTTGGTATTTCAATAGCAACATTTCAGGGTAATCCCGACAACTAAAGGTTTAAAAGGTTTAAATATTTAAAGGTTTAAAGGTATGATTTATATATCTTATTCTGATCACTTCTTTTTCAGTTTTACATAATATTATTGTTCAATTTAAACATTCTTTGAATGTAGGAAATGAGTTAGATTTCCAATTTTCTGTAATAAATTTCTGCCAAGAGGGCCCTCAATAGTTTTTGCTCTTTGGCTTTTACAGATACAAAAAGGGAAACATTCATTAGTACTACTGATCTAGTTAAAGAACAATTATCAGACCATAACCCCTTAAAAATATACTTATCTATTCCCAATATGCATTTAATTTTTCACAATCCAGAACTATTACTAAACTTAGAGATTTTATAGGGAGTGAGAAACATTCTATGTATATATTTCCACAAACTTTCCGGTATAAAGATAAAAAAGTTTGACTAAGTGATTTAAGTAGCAAAGCTTTATTCTTACCATTGATTGAGTCAGTCAATCCACTACTATCTAAAAAGTTCCAGAATTTTGCATCATCATCATTATTATTATTATTATTATTATTATTATTATTATTATTATTTAATTAATTAATTAATTAACTTATATAACCTGGACAAGCTTCCTTTATATGTCAATCTACCTTTGATAACAGCATTCATATATTCATATAATGGGGGAAAAGTTCTGTTCTTCTTCACTCATATTATCAGCAAATTCATTTAATTTCTTACTGATGGATAATATTACCCAGTTAGCAGATTCATCCAAATTATATTCTTTCATTAAAAAGATATGCATTTTTCTGAAGGATGAGAAGTATGGAACTCAAATGTATGTCATTATTTGGTCACTTAAGTCCTCACTGTCTTCCCCCCAAAAAACACAACTTTTATGAGGAACAGACAAAAAATACGAGTTAAAAATCTGGACATTCTGTGAACTTCTAGACAGCTGAGAGGTATGTCCAGGCCACACAGGAGACCAGTGACTGAAACAATGGCAAGAGGGTGATCACAGTCTAGGAGGATATGTGATGCATGCCTGCACTTTGCCTATTGAGGTAGCAGGAACCTTTATGTAGAAGACCACACACTGGTGAAACATTAGTATTAGTATTATTGGTGATGGGACTATTAGTGCACTGCTACAAATTAGATCTATGAAATATTAACCGCAGTGCATACTGATGAGAGTTGTAAGTCCTAAAACAGCAGCCATGACTTTGTGAATTAGCCATGTCATAGTCAATGTATACATCCCCTGCTGAAGCACCAGTGAAAAGTGTGCAGAAATTCACTTAATCCTGTTATACCACTGTCCTTTAAAAGGAATATTAGCACATTATGAAAACACCTATACAATAAAAATAGTGGTTTGTGTCATAGCTAACTTCAGACTGCCCCATCCACACTGTAATGTAGGGACAGTGCACATCACTACAAATGTCAGGTCTACTTCACATTGTCATAAGATGACAATATTGAGTCTGATATTGTCAGCACAGCAATATCGAAAGTGAAGAACATCGTGCAAGTAAACGGAAATCTCCGCCATTTATTTTTTTTTTATTTTTTTTTTTTACGTTATTCGATGTTTTACTTAATTGAATCAATAAAGTTCGACATTCAATTAAGTAAACTTTTGATAACGTGATATAGACACCAAATGTCAGATTTATTTTTATTGCATTTCTTTAAAAAAAGAAAGTTTAAACGGACAGATCCAACATATAATGGAGACCAGGGGAGAAAATGGCCTTTAGACATAGTCTGAAATATAGAACATGACAGATTTAATATTATGAAGTGTATGCATTTTTAAATTCAGTATATTTTATTGAGATAATTAACCACACAAAACTTACGTGTAGTTCCAATAGGCTATAAGAAAACATGAAACATATCTAACTGACAGTAATCATGAGAATAAAAGTATAGAACACATTTTCTTTCTTTTTTTAATAGAATAGAGTTGAGGGAGAAGCAAGGCAAAAGAGGCAGAATGCCGGTAGGTGAAAAACAAAGAACAGACCCTGAAATTATAGGTCATACATGCTGTAGAAAATAAGTAGTTAGATCACTGTGGAAATTGATAGGTGCAAAATCTGTTCAGGTTGGATTCATACCAAAATTCTAGCAATTGAAATTGCAGTCCTTGGAATAGTGAGTCTGAATCTGTATAAAGGGAAACTATATATTAAGTTTGGTATTACTTAACTTTGGATATTCCCCCTATTGGAGATGCAGCACTCTTGACATCAGTACATAATGAAAACAGCATAGGTTTGGGGATATGCCACATGATCATTTGAATTTCTTTAAAGAAAGCACTTAGTGCTGTTTTTAACAGTTTCTGATGAAGTCTGATTCAACTTATATTACAGACAAAAGCTCTTAATCTTAATAAAAATTTATTTTTTCTTGGATTATCCTGGTGTACCTTATCTTGTCAGCATGACTGTTTTATTCTTGGTTTCTGGTTAACACACTTAGTTGTGAGACAAACATTTGCTGCTTTTTTTATAATATAATGCATATTTGAAAATATTGGCCTTTGTTTTCTAGGAAACTGATTTCATTTTATAAGTTACACAGCACTGGTCTTGTAAACTAGGGGTTATGAGTTCAAATCTCATCAGGGCCTGTAGCTTCCATATGATTTACTTCAGAGTGCAGTGACCTTGGGATTGGCATATGTTTAAAGACTATGGGGCAGGTAAAAAGGTACCCTGATACAAGCAGCTTATCTTGTATTTCTGTGACACAAGGATTATCAGTTAATGCTGGTATCAGAGAAACTGGTTCAAGAGCACTCATGTTGATAAAATTGACCTCAGCAAGGTGTCCTATAACCATTGTGCAGATCATCACTGTAAAATGGCCAGGCTCTTTTGGACTTACTGCATCAGTAGTGAACAAATTATACAGTAACAGATGATTCCTGATTCTTGTCACCCGTAACATTTGCATAACCAAATTATCATCATCTCCATGCAGGGATACTACTGGATGAGTGCTGGAATTTCAAGGCCAAATATGAAAAAAATGCATGATAATTGTTATCATATGAAAGCTGCAGTGATGGCACAGTAAGAATAATTACTAAAGGGCGTGATGGAAAAGCTTTCCCCAAAAAATTTATTTACCACTTATTTCTGATTTGTTAGTCAGGTTAGTCCCACTAACATAGTAGCTTCTTTTCAGGAGAACCTGAGATGGCATTTATACTACTAGGGGCATTTGGCCAGGGCATCATGGAACATCTACTCTTTTCAGTGGGGGCCATGGTATTTTTTACATCCACTTGAGCTACCATCATCTCAGGTAGATGGGCCCTCATTTAACTTCTCATCTGAAGAATGACACACTCAGGAATGCAGCAAAATTTGACACCGTGTATCACATGTGGTTAAAAAACGGTTTGCCATCAATATGCTAGAAATTAGTTACTCGACCTTGGAAAGCTGAAAGACACTTTTAAAAGTTGTCATAACTTTCCTTTTTAAATGTTTGAATCCACAAGAGTGAATGCTAGTGTGCATTCACTTTTGTGGATTCGTTATTTTGAATGGAGATTGCATTATAGTGGGATCGGGAAATTTACCCTTTCCCTCACTGTAGTGTGATCATGGAGTTTGTATATATAAATAGCAGGGGGTGTGAGGGGCACAGCAAAACATTTATAGCACATAACCAGAAATGTAGGTATTTTCAGTAAAGTCGACATTCCTGAGTTGTCAACTTTCCTTAATTCCCACTTTTGGTTATGTGAACGATCGGTTATTGGATTTTACGACATTTCAGGTTGCACACATGGGCACTCACACTAGTCAGTTTCAAGATTTTGATAGTAAACCTTAAAAACTAATCAAAAATTAGATACATTATACAAAGTAAAAAACTACCTCAGTGACAGCCAGAAAACCCCTAGCCTCTATGTTATTACTTCCATCTCTCGTCTATGCTTCCTTAATTAAGTTTCAATTCTCGCAACTTTCCTAACTTGAGTGGTGTTTTAATAAAACAGCTAAATTTGCAGTAAACTACAACAATAGGGCACACCACCACCACCTAGCACTCAGAGAATTAAAATGGTTAGAGCTACTATATGACCTAGCTCATTTTTGGCTAACTACAATACACGTACTTCTTTGTAAGCCAGCAAATTGCTCAGCCTTAACAACGTAATACAACATTACTCTTCTTATAGAATTTTACACTCTGGATAAAATTAACCAATCAGTATAACCAAATCATCTGACACTGTAGGTGACTCCCTGTATTAAAATAGTGTAGCTAAACTATGGACCTATGAACTCATTACCACTGAAATCCATTCAGAATGAAAACTCCTTTAAAACACGACTAAAACTTTACCTATCAAATCAATGGATCTGCTTTTGTACATCTCCTAGATAAATTCCACTATTATCTTCAGCTTACCATAGGGTTAAATTATTTTTCTACCTTCAGAATTTTATGTCTCACAGACTGTCTTCAGCAATATTTAAATAGTTTTACTAGCATCTCACAGCTATACACATAGTTTAGCGACACTGTTACCTCCACCTCTATACTTCTAATTTAAACCTTATGATATACGTGTGTAGATATATATATATATATATATATAAAATTGTCTCTGAACCTTCTTTATACCCTGCTTCTCAACTAGTTTCCACATTTTCTCAGCTACCTAGTTCATTCCCTCACCTCCATTTTTTTTAAATTTCTAAGCATTAATCATGATTTATTTGTTTGACAAACCCACTAATACACCTTTTCAAATGCTCAGTGTTCAACATATATTAATGCATAAGTATATTTTATATTGTAATATTTGTCTTTATTTTCATATGAATATAATCTAATTAGCATACGTATATGTAATTGTTAATGCATGTTATCTAATGTCTGTTCATGTATATTACTGAATGTCTGCTTAAAAGTGTTTGTAATATGTTGGAGCTTTTCTCCTTGGGCCTCCCGTAAAAAGTCTAAAGATTTTTTTTCCACTAAACTCATTCAGGCAAACATGGTAAAAATGCAAAATAAAAAATAAAAATAAATATAATAAAATAAAACATAAATTGCTTGGCTGGGCATGTACATCCCCAGCGGGTCGTCAAGACTGCAATAAGCAGGGATATCTTTTCTTCACCAGGATGAACAATCTGGCACTGTTTCCTCACATGAACCATACTCCAAACTGCTGTTCCAGCAAACAGGTTGCCAATTTATTTTGGGGCATAGTCAGGGCCTCATCTTCCATTCTATGCTGACTAAATCATTTAAAATACTACAGGCATGCAAACTAAAAGCATTTAAAACAGCAGTTACCACAGTACACATATATTACAAATTAAGAGTCTGTTGTTCAAAATGTAGTGCTTTATACCTTCATTTTTGGTTTTATAGGAAAAGCACTCACTGAGACCTCTTGTCCTTATTCATCAAACATAATTAATGACCTGGTATCCATAAATAATAATTACTTGTCTCTCTCTCCTACTCCCCAGTACTTAATAGACTAAATACAGTGAATATTTATAGGTGGGACAGTTATGACTTGACATCATGTTTTGCCAAAGAACTATATTCTCCAATATGCTTAATGTCAGTGATATGTTCATTCACTCAGTCACAGAGGGACAATTTTTTACCTGCATAAAATTACCAGAGTGGTACTCAGACACATAAAAATGCTCCCAAGTGTTAAATGTAACTTAAAGATAAAAAATATATCTGAAACCAGACATACTAATGTGCATGAAAATTTTATTTCTGTTTGTTATCTTTCACACATATGAGTGAGTGCACACAAAAACACAATCA